>NW_012116266.1:2837395-2844762 GCF_000951035.1 Colobus angolensis palliatus
GGCTTACTGCAACCTCCGCCTTCTGGGTTCAAGCAGTTCTCCTGCCTCAGCCTCCCGAGTAGCTGGGATTACAGGCATGCGCCACCATGCCCGGCTAATTTTGTATTTTTAATAGAGACAGGGTTTCTCTATGTTGATCAGGCTGGTCTCGAACTCCCGACCTCCGGTGATCCACCTGCCTCGGCCTCCCAAAGTGCTGGGATTACAGGCATAAACCGCTGCACCCAGCCACACACACAAGTTTTAACGTTTTACTAATTAAAAGAAGGCCAGGTGCAGTGGCTCATGCTTTTCAGAGCTGTAACACTCACTGCAAGGGTCTGCAGCTTCGTTCTTGAAGTCAGCGAGACCACGAACCCACCAGAAGGAATAAATTCCGACACACACCCCACTATGTCTTAAACCTTGGTCATGGTTCCATTTATCATCTAGCCTCCTCAGGCTCCTACTCCAAAACGTCTCTGGATATCAATGTCAATTTGGATCTTGTGTCCAACATTCCTCAAAATGTTTGGGTTATTTTCCTTTCCCCAATTCAGTTGTCTGAGTAAATGGTCAAAGATCCTTTTTGGGGAAGAACTGGGGGAATCAGAAGTGTGTGCCTGCTGTGGTCTTATACAGTCCTTTCTCGTGAGGACCTGATCTCTCCTTTCGTCAGTGGGCTCTTGGTCATAAAAATGGGCAAGGGATGATGATGTTGGAATAACAGCCCTTAGTCATCTGATGATCCATCTGTGATTTCTTTAGTTGGTATCAATTGAGTAGTACCCTTGTTGGCTGCCTATTTTGCCCATAGGTTTTCATGTTCTAGAAACCAGCTGCATAATCTCTTTGTGGGCCAACCTCCCTGCTCCAGTCTTGCTACTCATTATAATTGAATTCACTTGGCTCCTAATGGTTCTGAGTTGTCAACTTGCTTCTGTTGTTTAGGAGTCCTTTCATCCCATTAATATTAGAGAGTCTAGTTCTGCAGTGGTCTTTCCTACTGTCAGCTGAGAGAGGAGAGCAACCACTGAATTTCTTAGTGACACTGAGGCCCTTCTCACCAGCAGATTCTTTGGGGTTTTCTTTTGGAGCATAATCATCTTTTATGATTTTCCCGGCCTTTCTTGGTATATCTACTCCAGCCTCTCCACTTTTCTGAGACTTTTAATCCTTTCTTCCACCATCAGCCATGGCAATTCCAGCATTTCCACCTCACTTCATGTGAGCATTGCCTTTTTTTGTTCCAGGAGCCATCTAAATGTGAGCTTGCACTATCTTCTATGGTTCCTGCCAGAGTCTTAGATCTTTTATCCTGGGAGAGGCTCTCAAATGGACAAATACTTATTTACCCAGCCTTATATTTCAATCTCCTGATTAAGCACCATCAAAATACAATTCCATGTGCACCCTCCCAATCCTGCTGGTACATGCTGGCTAGGTCTTGGAGCTTCTCAAGGGTGTAATTCCCTTTTTCCCCTTATCAGGCACAGTATGTCCTGGGCTGGGTTATGTTGTAATTTAACTAGCCCTAGCTAGAGGATTAGTGGCTAAGAAGGGAGGTGAGGGCAGATGTCTTGTGTAAGACACTTGTGGCCTTACAGGGAGAAGACTCGTAATCCCCATCCAATAGTGGAGTGTTGCTTTTTAGTAGGGAAGGTGGGCCACTTTTACAGGCTTGGAAAATTTGGGAAATGGGGGATTAACCCAGCTATTCAAATTCCTTGAGTCAGGGACCCATTTTATCCTAACCACAGCCCTGACTCTGGCACAGCAGATCTTCCTAGGTTAGGAGTTTAAACTTTGGACTCAGCTATTCTGACAATTATGTCCTCTGGCTTGTCTTCAGTTTTCTGTGCCCTCCCACTGCAGCAGACAAGAACCTCTTACTGTCCTACTGAGAAGGTTGGGATGAATCCTCTCAGCTTTTCCTTTCCTCTTTTCCAGACTGCAGTGTTTCCCCCTTTATCCAAGTTTAGCTTTCCCTGATTTCAGTTACCTGTGGCCAACCATGGTCCAAAAATATTAACTGGAAATTTCCATAAATAAACAATGCATACATTTTAAATTGCATGCCATTCTGGGTGGCATGATGATATCTCATGCTGTCCAGCTCCATCCCACCTGGGACATGAATCATCCCTTTGGCCATCAGATCTATGCTGTAGATGCCACCTACCTGTTAGTTAGTAGCTATCTCAGTTATCAGATCAACAAAACACAGTATCAGTAGGGTTTGGTACTATTCACACTTCTAGGCATCCATTGAGGGTCTTGGAATGTATCCTCCAAGGATAAGGGGGGACCACTGTGTCAGCAAAGCTTAATAATAGCCATTATTATCCTTGTAATTACTATTACCGTCATATTACCCAGGCCATTTACTCAGGACCTGGAATACAGAATACATACAACAAAACCACTCTCCTCGAATAATTCACAGTTTACTGGGAAACAGAGACACACAATCAATTCTAATTTTAGAAGCCACTTACTTTAATAGGTGTGCAGGTAAGAAGGCAGACAATAGCTTTTCATTTAAAACAGTTTAAGGATCTCTGGATTAGATATTGTAGTAGACATTGGGTTGTGCCACAGATTCCCCTTCAGTGAAAGACTTGCTGCCTGCCCTAGCTGCTAGGAATGCTGTTGACAGGCAGCCTCCAAAGCCAGTTCTTCAGAGTCTTCATCCAGTTCCCAGACAATGTAGGAGTATGAAGACATGGCCATCTTGTATCAAATATCTGGTACATTGCAATAGCAAATGCACCCCCCTCTGCTGGTGTACATCCCCAAAATCCACCAGCACCTGATTTTACAACTGGACTGGACCACTGCATTGTGCCAGGGCTCAGTGTTCTATCGTCCACCAGTGAGTGCTGGAGTCTCATTGCCAGCCAGATGGGAAGTGATACAGTCCCAAATTTGATCTCTTCTCATGTTTTCTCTTACATTGGTGGTACTGATTGCTGCAGGTTGGGCTCCTTGGGAAGCTGACTCAAGAGGGAGTTGAGCATGGAGTTTAGCATGTAGGAGGTTTATTAATAATGGTCCCCAGGAAGGAAAAGGAAGGAAGCAGAAGGGCACAGTGGAAGAAATTGAGCTGCTGCTGCAGGCTCAAGGACAGCTTCAGCTCAACTCAGTTCAACTCTGGGAGCTAAAATGACTTCATAGTTATCTGGAATGGGGACGAGATGGCTGGGTCTGTATACTCCTACATTATCCAGTAGCTTACTGTAGGCTCTCTGAAGGACTGGTTTTGGAGGCTGCCTGCCCACAGCACTCCTAGCAACTGGGCCAGCAAGTCTTTCATTGAAGGGGAATCTGCATGGTGCAACTCAGTGTCCACCAAAATGTCCAGTCCAGAGATTCTTAAACTATTTTAAATGAAGAGCTCTTATGTGCCTCCTTACCTGCCTTTCTTTCTTTCTTTTTTTTTTTTATACTTTAAGTTCTAGGGTACATGTGCACAACGTGCAGGTTTGTTACATATGTATACATGTGCCATGCTGGTGTGCTGCACCCATTAACTCGTCATTTACATTAGGTATCTCTCCTAATGCTATCCCTCCCCCCTCCCCCCTCCCCACAATAGGACCCAGTGTGTGATGCTCCCCTTCCTGTGTCCAAGTGATCTCATTGTTCAATTCCCACCTATGAGTGAGAACATGTGGTATTTGGTTTTCTGTTCTTGTGATAGTTTGCTGAGAATGATGGTTTCCAGTTGCATCCATGTCCCTACAAAGGACACGAACTCATCCTTTTTTATGGCTGCATAGTATTCCATGGTGTATATGTGCCACATTTTCTTAATCCAGTCTGTCACTGATGGACATTTGGGTTGATTCTAAGTCTTTGCTATTGTGAATAGTGCCGCAATAAACATACATGTGCATGTGTCTTTATAGCAGCATGATTTATAATCCTTTGGGTATATCCCCAGTAATGGGATGGCTGAGTCAAATGATATTTCTAGTTCTAGATCCTTGAGGAATCGCCACACTGTTTTCCACAATGGTTGAACTAGTTTACATTCCCACCAGCAGTGTAAAAGTGTTCCTATTTCTCCACATCCTCTCCAGCACCTGTTGTTTCCTGACTTTTTAAATGATTGCCATTCTAACTGGTGTGAGATGGTATCTCATTGTGCCTTACCTGCATTTCTATTGAAGTAAGTGGCTTCTAAAATTAGAATTAATTGTGTGTCTCTCAGTTCTACTAAACTGAATTCTTTGAAGGGTGGGACTATGTCTTATGTATTCTGTATCTCAGGTCCTGAGCAAATGGTCAAATGCCTAGGATTAGACACATTGACGGTATTTAAGACTTGTCTGTTGTCGAACGTTGAGTAGGTTTTATGGTTGACGGTCTTTGATGGGTAGATAGGCTTTTGGGAGTGCAGTTGTTGGTCATGAGAATCCAGGCCTATCACTAGGAATGCTCCTTCCCATTTTCTACCCTGCAAATGTTAATGATCACTTGCTAAGTGCCAGGTATGACTCTCGATGTTATAAGAAATGTGACGAACAGGACACCATTTTTGCCCTCAATGGGGTGACAACTTTGAAGAGCAAGACTCAAAGGAAATTAGAGCTATATCAGGTCATATTTTGAGATTCATCAGGAAATTTTGATGTCTTGGTTGGACATCTCTGAGCTGATCCTCATAATTCTAACTGTCTGGATCCAGGCCTGGTACGTGTGATAGGCTGGGCCAAAGTTAGTGGAAGAGTTAGGTTTGGCTGAAAAATGAGAGAGGGTAGAACACCGCTCACTTCACTGAACATAGGTGTCTTTATCAACACATCAAGAAGAATCTGTGCAGTTTGAGCCTAAATAGAGATGTCTTTTATGGTGTTAAGTAGCAGTACACTGAAGTAGAACACAGGCTTTGAGCATAGTGGTTTATACCTGTGCTGTTCAATATAGTAGCCACTGGCCACATGTGGCTATTTAAATATTCAATTAAAATTAATTGAGGTTGAATAAAATCACAAATGTAGTTCTTCAGTTGCACTAGTCACATTTTAAGTACACAATAGTGACATGTGGCTAATGGCTACTCTATTGGACAGAATAAATTTTAGAACATTTCCATTCCTGCAGAAGGTGCTGTTGGATGGCAATGATTTAGATGATCACTGGCTCACAGAACATTAGAGCAGGAGCTGCCTTACTCACTTATTACACTGGGACACTGGGACCTATAAAGCAGCTAAGACTGGGATCACTTGAGTCTCAGTTCAGTGATTCTTTGTTTACAGACTTCTTTCAGTTCACAGGCACCTAGATCTTCTTTAATAGTCCAAGATACCTACTATTAATATAATACAAATTATCCTTCCATGCCTCTATTCTTCCTTCCATCCGTCCATCCATCCATCCATCCTTTCCTCCTCCCATCCCCTGACACATTCTAGTTTTCATTCTACCTGTACTGGTTAATGGGACTATCCCAGTCAATAAGGCACAATTCCTGATGAGAAGGGGATTATGTAAAACCTAATAGAGGACTTAGAAATATGATGTTGATACAGTATGATTGGTGCTGTGATTGAGGTCGGAGCCAAGTGCAGAGATCCTAGAGGAGGTAAGATGAATCCTGGCTTGGGACAGGCATTACAAAGGAGATGACATTTAATTTGAGTGCTGAAGGATGAACAAGAGTTTATTAGGTAAGAAGGAAGAGAAGGCATCTAGGAAGAGGGAGCAGCAGGAGCCAGAGTGTGAAGGCATGCAAGTGCACTGAGCTTGGGGAGAGTGACAGTTCATTGTGGCCTCGGTGTGGCTGTGGGAGGGCTGGGGGTGCAGAAGCAATGCTAGAAGACAAGGTCTGGCCCATCTGTGTGAGAGCTTGTATGTCAGGCTGAGAGGTATGGGCTTTATCTAGCAGGCAATGGGAGCCTTTGGAAATAAAAAGAAGGAGAAGGATGTGATTGGATCCGTGTTTTAAGATCAGTCTTTGGAGGTGTAGGGAATGGACCAGGGGTGCAACTGGTTCACCTCCCTGGCTTTGTCCAACATGGAGTCAAACTCCTGAATCTTGCACAATAATGATGTTGTTACTTTCTTCTTGGAGTTATATCACAGTTAATATCCCTCCAGTTAAACACTGTAAGCATTTCTATCTTACTTTTGCTCCTCCTCTTTCTGACTCATTACCCACAGGACTTCCCCATCAGCCTCTCCCTAAACCACACTTTCTCCAGTATCAGATCACACGGGAGGTAGAATAGAATATGGGGGAGAGGCCAGGAAGCAGTCACCACCACCATCAGAGCAACCTGAAGCATGTGTAGCCCTAATGCTGTGTCCCTGGTGTCCTCTGTACAGCTCCTTGAGAAATGCCACTCCTACTATTTCCCGGACACAGGTGGATCCTGGGATGATGGAGGCTCATCCGCGCTCCTGCCTGGGAAAGAGCTGGAGTCATCAGGGAAGAATGAGTCCTTCCTCAACTTGATTTTCTCCAAGAAAACTTAAGGAATGGAGCAGCGAGGAACTTAGAGAAACCACTTACCCAGTGGAAGAAAATTAGACTGTGTCCCCATCCCCTTCTCCTGAGGAGAGAATGCTTTGTTGGGCTAACAGTTATGTTGGACTAAGAGCTATGACAATATGCAATTAATAGTAAGTTTCTTTGTAACAGATAATAGTCAAAACATCTTGAAGCCCATTCACAGAGACAGCTTTGAGGGAAGCCTCGGCTGTCCACACACACATCGAACACTGTCATTAAGCCCTCCTGGAATGACAGCAGCTATAGTTCATTATCCTGGGTGGTGGTTGTGGGGGTACTCTATTCTTTAAATTTTCTTTGAGAAAAAAATGTCTTTTAAAACTTAATTTGCAACACAACACAGGCTCATAAATGGAAAAGGATGTGGCCTAATGATTCATGGAGGAACCCAAATGATGAGGGGCTGTGCTAATTTCTGACAACTGAGTGATTTATTTAAAAAGAAAGGCCCTGCACCCCCTAATTGTGTACTTCCACTGGCCAGATGAGTATGAGTTTCTCGGCAGAATTTTACATAAATAAAATTAAGTCATATCTTTGTCTGTGGATAGACATGCCCAAACACATCTCTTAAAAACCCTATTTATTTTTATGAATAAAAGTAAGCCCAGTCTTTTCATTTCAATCAACATCAAACATTGCAGTTACTGATTCAACATCTATTCTGTCTTCTTCCTTATGAAGGAATCATATTTTGTTTAGGGCAAACACGTGCCTACTTAAAAATCTCAGCCAGGAGTGGTCACTCACGCTTGTAATCCCAGCAATTTTGAAGGCCAAGATGGGAGGATAGCTTCAGGACAGAAGTTTGAGACCAGCCTGTGCAACATAAAACTCATCTCTACAAAAAATTTTTTTAACAAAT
>NW_012116266.1:2844812-2848202 GCF_000951035.1 Colobus angolensis palliatus
TGTAATCCCAGCAATTTTGAAGGCCAAGATGGGAGGATAGCTTCAGGACAGAAGTTTGAGACCAGCCTGTGCAACCTAAAACTCATCTCTACAAAAAATTTTTTTAACAAATTAGCAGGACATGGTCACTCATGCCTGTAATCTCAGCAATTTCAGAGGCCAAGGCGGGAGAATAGCTTGAGGCCAGGAGTTTGAGACCATCCTGGGCAACATAGTCAGAATGTGTCTCTACAAAAAAAGTAAAAAAAATTAGCAGGGCGTGGTGACACACAACTGTAGTCTGAGCTACTTGGGAGGCTGAGGTGGGAGGATTGCTTCAGCCTGGCAGGCCAAGGCTGCAGTGAGCTGTGATTCCACCACTGCACTCCTGCCTGGGTGACAGAGTGAGACTCTGTCTGAAAACAAAAATAAAAACAAAATCTGCCCCTTCCTTGTATGGATTTCTTTACTCCAGGGGTGGCTAAATTACTCTGTCCTGGCCAATGAGATGTGAGGACTTCTGAGTGGATTTCTAGAACTGTTTTTTCCTGATAAGTGGGGGTGGACTTAGCTGTCAAATTTGTTTCGTTCTTCATCTTTTCTCCTTTCTTCCACTTCCTGCCTGGAAGGCAGATGAAACACCCAGGGTGACGCAGCCACCTGGTAGCTCTCTGCTGGGGGCTGGGGACATAGGAGTGAACAAGGGGCTTTCTAGTGTCACTACGCTTGTGGTCCAGTGGAGGATACAAATGTGCAAATGCAAAATCACAGACCAACATCCTGAGCCCTAATAGGGAGAGAGAGGGATGTAAAATATGGGACCAGCTTGAACCATGAAAAAAACCTAAACCCCAAATTATATGAAAACTCCCAAATTATAAAGTCAATGACTACAGCAAGAATACTCCTCTCTCTTACCTAAATCTGGGGATGGGGAACCTAGGAAAACATAGGCAGCCTGTCAGCTGTAACTTGGAACAAGCGTCAGGAGTAGAATAGTCCAAGTGTGGAGCGGTTGAATTTGCTTCTCTGAATTCCTAATCATGGTTCCTGCCTGCATCAGACCAGGCTGAACTGGACTTGGATGTGATTCTAGGAAGCATGTGAGCCTTGGCCCTCAGGAAATGTCTCTTTTGAGGATGACTATACTGCCACTACTAACCTAGGAAAATGAATGGATTTGACAGCTCAAATTGGTGGAAGAAACACTTGGACCAGCCTCAGGCACTGCTTGGGCACTTAGCCAGCTGAAACAGCCATGACTAATCACGAAGCTCATTTGGCGGCATAAAATGGACAGTTCTATTGGGGTCAAGTGAGAGGCCTGGGGAATATTCCCAGGCGTGTGCTTCCCAGAATCAAAGGCAAAATGATTTTTTTAACAATGACAGGACGGGTGGCATGAACATTTCCAGTACTGTTGGCATCTTTCTCCCTCCCAATCTTTATAATCCCAGGGGTGTTGGTAAAAACATTTAACCATCAGTGTGGTAATTGAACTGACCATTCAGAAGAGATGCTGGGTGTAACGTGGGATATGGTCTTGCCTGGGTGCACCCGATGACTTTCAAGTGCTGTCCTCTGGCTTCTTTCCAAAAGGCTCATGTGAAGTGTGCACCTCCCAGAGCACACTGCTGTGTGTGTACTTCCAGAACAACACACACTCACACACACATCTGCCTACTGAATAGTTGTAAACCAAGACAGACACACCAATGCCAACAAGTGGCTTGGATGCTCTGTTCAAGAGGTGGTGGTCTGTGAAACACGAATCCTGCAAGATGGTGTGCTGGACCAAAAAAATCTGTTTTATGGTCAAGTGGATTTAGGGAAGTGCTTCATCTTCTGTTTACTTCTTGGCAATTTATAATGCACATTTATATACTAAGAGCTTTGAGGAGTCTTGCAAGAATGAAACCTATTTAATTTTGATATATAACCATTTCCCACCTTTTCCTTTTTTTTAAACCCCTGGAATTTTCCTGCCTTTCTCCCATCCCCATAGAACCCCATCCATGAAACAAACTTTTGTGTTTGTACTTGGACATATAAATAACAAAATAAAACAATAAGACAAGATATGAATGCACAGCAAAAGTATGTAATTATCTGTATGTCAAGAATAAGTCTATTTTTATGTTGAACCTGAGATGGATATTTAAGGTACATATGAATTGCTGCCAATCAAGGCAGCAAGCATATCTCAAGGCACTGTTCAGCTAGGGTCAGTGTTCTTGTGATCAGTTTCTGAGGAATAAACCACCCCAAGACTTAGTGGCATTAAATAACATTTATTATGCTCAAGATTTTGCAGGTCAGGAATTTGGACAGGGCTCAGAGGGAACAGCTCATCTCTGTTCCCTGATTACTGGGATGGCTCACATGGTTGGAGATGGCTGGAATAGTTCAACTGGGGATATATATCTGAGGCTATGTTTCTAAGTATCAGTTGTGTTTCTCAGTTTTTCTCCATGTCACATCTGCCGGGGTTGCAATGCCCAAAGTGACTTTTTCACTTCCATGTCTGGTGCCTGGGTTGCAACAGCTGGAGCAGCTTGGGCTAGCTGGTCATTGTTCTCCTTCCACAAGGCATCTCTGCTCATCTAGCTTGGGCTTCCTTACAGGATGGCAGTCTCAGAGTAGTCAGACTTACATGCTGTTGGCTTCTCTCAGATTGAGTTTTGGAAGTTCTAGAATATCACTGCTTCTGAATTCTATTGATCAAGCAAGTCATGGCCAGCTCAGGTTCCAGGGGATGGAAAATGCTCCACTTTTTTGATGGAGAAGCAAAGAATTTGTGATTGTCTTTAATCTACCACAGACATCTTACTGGTCAGCTCTCTTAGACATCAGATTCTTAGCCGAAATGCCAATTGTGTCCCACCTGGCCTCAGATTTATCTTAAGCAATGCTTGGAAAAGTTCTTTTAGCTTTGGATGCCACTCAGAAAACATACAAGATTAATGACTGAACCTATCTAGATACAAAATACAAAACAATAATTTAAACATCTATAAAACCACAGACTAGAATTACTATTGCATGTGGATCTAGCATTAATGCCTATTATCCTGTTTGAGGGATGAACTGTTAGAACCTTTCTCCAGACTCCAGAAAGGGTCAGAAATGCCTATGATCTGGTCCTCTCTGATCTTTCTCTCAATATCCTGTTCTCATGTCCTCCACATCTCTGTGATCCTCATTAGTTTCAGCTAGATCAGTCATATTTGGGCCTTTATTTTTTTTATTTTTGTTTTTTTTTGAGACGGAGTCTCGCTGTGTCGCCCAGGCTGGAGTGCAGCGGCCGGATCTCAGCTCAGTGCAAGCTCCGCCTCCCGGGTTTATGCCATTCTCCTGCCTCAGCCTCCCGAGTAGCTGGGACTACAGGCACCCGCCACCTCGCCCGGCTAG
>NW_012116266.1:2848872-2868972 GCF_000951035.1 Colobus angolensis palliatus
CGTGAGCCACCACAGCCGGCCTGAAGTATTTTTTTATTGCTTTTCCCCCGCTCCCCCGACATCCCCAGAGGCAATCACCATCATGAATTTACTGGGCAGGATGATATTTTAAGTGTAGTGTTTTCATCAACGATTTTACAACTCTGTTTTTCCCTGTTTCTAATTTACTGCTGCACAGATCAGCAACTGAAATTTAAGGAGGCTGACCGTCTCAAAATTCTCTCTGCTCTATTATTTGTGACTAGCTTTCCTCTCTCTATATGGTGTGCTACTGAGGGGATTATTATCCAGGCTTTGTGGAAGAGAACTGCTTTAGGAAGAGACACCCTGAAAATGTTTCTCCGTCTGAGCAGAACCATCATCCCCACCGTAAATATTATCTGCAAATTGGCCCTTAACTGTTTCTAGGCCACCACACCTGTAACATCTGGACTGTAGATATAAAAACCACAGGGCTTTGTCAGAAAAATGTGTACATTCTCTGGCCTTTCCAGTACGTTGGTATCAGTGTCATCTTGTTCCCACAGATGCAAAGACTGGCATGCAGCTCAACGCTCTGTGGTTGTGATTCTCAACTCTATCAGACTTAACTCCTCTCTTTAAAAATACTGTAATGCTCCTTTTCATCAACTGTATAGATAATACAACTTATCTTCATAAATAATTTAAAAAATAATATAATGACCTGGCTATAATATAAAAGGGAGATAATCTTATAGTAAAATAACAGTTTCCAATATGTAAATGCTTGGATGTAATACCATAGTCAGATGATGATACCTGTATGTCAGTCATCAGGAATGCAGCAGCCATGGCCGGATGCAGTGGCTCATGCCTGTAATCCCAGCACTTTGGGAGGGTGAGGCAGGTGGATCACTTGAGGCCAGGAGTTTGAGACCAGCCTGGCCAACATGGCGAAACCCTGTCTCTACTAAAAATACAAAAATCAGCCGGGTGTGGTGGCGCACACCTGTAATCCCAGCTACTCCGGAGACTGAGGCAGGAGAATCACTTGAACCCAGGAGGCAGAGGTTGCAGTGAGCTAAGATTGCACCACTGCACTCCAGCCTGGGTGATAGAATGAGACTCTGTCTCAAAAACAAACCAAAATAAAACAAAAAAAAGGAATGCAACAGCCATGAATGTAGGCTGATCTAGGTATAGTCATTAGCAGGGTGAGTTTCTGAAATAATGAGCAATTTTTGGTAGAGTTTCATATAAAACAAAGTACAGATTTCTTAAAGGTTAAACATAGAATAACCGTATGACCCTACAATTGCACTCCTAGGTATATAACCCCAAAAAACTGAAAACAGGTATTCAACCTGATACTCATCCATGAATGTTCATAGAAGCACTACTTATAAGGGCCAAAATGTGGACACAACCCAAATGTCCATCAATGGGTGAACGGATGAAGCAAATGTGGACTGTATGTATAATGAAATATTATTCAACCATAAGAAGGAGTGATATACTGATACATGCTATAAACATGGGTGCTCCTTGAAAACAGGCTAAGTGAAAGAAAGTGGACACAAAAGGTCACATGCTGTATATTTCCTCTTATATGAAACAAATATCCAAAATAGGTGAATCCATGGAGACAGTAGATTGGAGGTTGCCAGTGGCTAGGTTGAGCAGGGAGCAGAAAGTGACTGCTTCATAGATGTGCGGTTCTCTTTTGCGGTGATGGAAATGTTTTGGAACTAGATGCAGTGGCGGCTACACAATAATGTGAATGTGTATTTATGCCACTGAATTCGCTTTAAGATGGTTAATTTATACTATGTGAATTTCACTTCAATAAAAAACAAAGACTGGGTGCTGTGGCTTACACCTGGAATTCCTGCAGTTTGGGAGGCCGAGGTGGGCAGATCACCTGAGGTCAGGAGTTCAAGACCAGCCTGGCCAACATAGTGAAACCCTATCTTTACTAAAAATACAAAACTAGCCGGGTGTGATGGTGCACGCTTGTAATCTCAGCTACTCAGGAACCTGAGACAGGAGAATCGCTTGAACCCGGGGGGCGGAGGTTGCAGTGAGCTGAGATCGTGCCACTGTACTCCAACCTGGGCGAAACAGAGCAAGACTCCATCTCAAACAAACAAACAAAAAAGTTTAATCTTTCGTAGATTTACAGATTAAGGGCATTTTCAGAATTCTATGACTATTAAAACGATGCAAAAAATACTTGGTGTTTATATGCAAATCCAAGTTAGGATCTAGGCAAAGATAAATTATAAGCAGGTTTTTCTCCTGGAGGGTTGTCTGGTGTGGGACTTTAAAAAAATCGGGCAGTATTTTGTCATGCGGGACAGTGCCTTTCCTTACAGAATGTCTAGAGTCCCCATCCTCAAAACAAGCTTGCACATTTCCAGCATGTGACCTGAGGGAGGTAAATTGGTGCCACGGTCTGCACCCCCATCTACCCCGTCCCTATATGCAATGGCTATCTGCTGCCTCGATGTCCTGCTCCGGAACTGGGAAAATAATCCACCGTGAGACCTCTGGGATGGTGTTAAAAACATTAAACTCTCTCCTCCTTTTAAAAGAGAAAGCCTGGTACATTATTCCCAGGTTGACAATCTCAGAGCTGTTAGCAGCACAGGCTCGGAGACGTTGTTACATTTCGTTTTGGTTTTCTAAGGCACTAAGGGCCAAAGCCACAGTGCTGAAATACTCTGTTTCTTTGGCTCTGTCTTTCTTTGGCTTTTGAGAGAGATGCTAGTGCTAATGCTGTTTGGCTTGAACTGGCTGCATTGTCTTTTGGAAACCACTTTCTCTTTGCTTTTCCTGCTTCACTCCCCTGAATGCACCTTTCTTGCCAGGCCTACTCTGGTGTCAGCAACAAGGCAACCTACTGACAATTTATCTCTCTGGTGATGTTGCTGTTTAACCAACAGACCCTTGGGGAAGAATTGCCAGGCGCCTACAGAGCTGACTTTTAGAACTTCCAGAATGGAGTGGTAAGAGAGAGAACTGCCTGAAACGTGACAGGTGTAACAGGTTAGGCCAGGGCGCACCCTTAGGAATCCACTCCTCTTTGGATCCTTTAAGACCTGTACAGGGTCGGTAGCTGCATCTACGGTGGGGCCCTGGGAAGGGCTGGGCAGAGGAGTCATCTCTTGAAAAGGGAGGTCTCTGGGGACCAGGCTAAGGGAACCCTGTGTGACAGAGTCAGTCCAGGGCAAGAAGGGGAGGATGGAGAGAGAGGACGCTGATGCATCCCTAGGAGACTGCCAGGGGAGCATGAGGGAGGCAACTGGAGAAGAACGCACCCAGGCATCTGTGAATGATTTCCTCTGTCTGTCAAAGCCAATGCACATCTCAGATGTTTTTATTCTAAGCCCAACTTTCTGCCTCTTGCCATCATTTTCTTCAGATGTTTAGCAGGAGCTCGAGGCCAGCCACGTGGCAATAGCCTCATTTGTTTTTATTTAGTTCCTATAAACGTAGGCTGTTTTGCACATAAAAAGAACCAAATGGACATTAATCGCTAGCCACTCACAGTCGTTCCTGCGCACCTTCGAGCTTGGTCGGTGCACATGTGTGCCATGTGGGAACAGACGGTGTTGGGTCCTGCTTCATTCATTTCACATCATTCTATGTTCACTTGGCTCAAGCTTGCATGCTGGTACCTGGTCGGAGTCTCTTATGGGAAGACATCATAAGAGACTATCCTTTGGCTGCATGTCTGTGGGATTCCAAATTTTCTCCCACATAAGTAATTTTTCCAACCACACAATGCCATTTTTCTAACTTTTCTATTATACTTTTAATGTATATTCTTCCCCAAAGCAATTGCCAAGTTAAAGGGCCTGAACTCTGTTACTGTATTTGCAGGTTCCCAGGTTACTCCCCAAAGAGGCGTTCAATACTCCCTGACCCTGGGGAGCTGGGACACCTCTCTTGTCACCATCATTCAATCATTCATCCAGTACAGGGTGGATACATCACAGCACCTATTGTGAGCAAATGCTGTGTCAGGAGCTGGGGCGTTCTGATCCCTGGCTTCATGGCACTCCCAGCTTTTGAGGTGGTTTCTCAAAATAGGGTTCCTGGATCACTACAATGGAATCACCTGGGGCAGTTACTTACTAAAAATGCAGATTCCTGCAACTCGCCCAGTCTACTGAATCGGAATCTCTAGATCCAGAGCCCAGGAATCTGCATTTCCAATACAGTTTCCTGTTGCACATTAGGATTTGAGCACCACTGGGCTGATGGAATGACTCAAATTTCCCTTGTGCTCAGGAGACAAGAAGGATTCAGGATGGGGTATGGGAGACTAGCTTGATGGTTCAGCTGGAGCGGGAGGAGGAGAGCTGTGCAGGTCTTTTTGCCAGAATGTCCCCTCCTACAGGACCCAGAAGAAGTCACCAAGCCCAGGGCAGGCTGTGACTAATCAGCAAACCGTGTGGATAATTTTTTGCTTCAGCTGAGCGGGTCCACCCACAGGCGGAGCAACCCCGGCCACAGAGCAGGATAAGAGCATTTTCTAGTGTCAAGATCACTGTTCCAAATGAGTTGAGTGAAACTAAGCAGCGCTGGGGAGGGGGAACATGTGGCTCTGTTCAAGAAGGGAGCCGCATGTGAGGTGCACGTGCCCACCCATTCTCCGTGTGCAATCTGACCGGACCAGCTGGCTGGGCCTGAGAGACTTTGATGTGAGTTGGGATGGAGAGAGAGGTGGCACCGGCTGAGGAAGATTAGGCTGCTCTGCCAAGTTAGGAAAATGTGTAGATTTCATCGCATGAACTGGGGGACAGAGGACTTGAACCAGCTGTGTGGGAGTGGCTTGGGCATGCCATCAAGCAGAACGGGCAGGGCTAATCGCCAAGTTGTGGCCCTGGAACAGAGCAGATACAAACTTGCAGGTGTCAGGTGCGTGGCCCCAAGAATTCTCCCAGGCTTGTGGCAGCCAGTGGCAAAAAACTGAGCTGTGCTTAGCTTGCTACAGATAGAGCTGACCCCTCAGATGATATACAACCTCAGAGACTTGATGGCTTCAGTAGTGTCCATTCTGGGTCCCTTTTTCATGGTTCCTGAATGGACCAAATACACATGTCCAAGATTCTTTGGGCATTTGTTGGGTGCTGCTGTTGTGAGATGATCCTGGGCTCACTGGCAGACTCAGCTTTTGTTGATTTCCCCATATGGAACAGCCTGCTTGAGGCCAAACAGCCTTGCATACCACAACCAGAAACAGGGCATTCTGTTGCACTGCTCTTGGTAGATACCAATGTCCTCTTTGTATAGATCATAGCAAGCTGAATTTCTGATTTTGCTCAGAGAGGCAATCAGCCCAGCATTCGTCTTCATTAAGGCCTGAGTCACCACATGAGGAATATGTGTTCAAAAATGCTCCATCTGTGGCTTTATTTATCAAGAAAAATGAACATTAATTATTTTTTTTTCTGGCCTGACCTCCGTGGCGCCTGATGATTTAAGAGCAAAATTGTTGACCCAGCATAGGCATCATCTTTGGATACCAAGGTGACTTAGGGTTGGGCATCAAGGTGGAAGCGTTAGGCTACTGTTCCAGGAGTGCAATTCCCCAGGACTCTTGTTCTGCACCCTGTGATCTGCTCTCATTGTCTAATCAGGGGCATCTAATGTTTTCCAGCTATTGAGGTTAGTGTGGTTCGGGGGATTAGTGGAGCTCTAGAAAGACCATGTCGGCATACGTGGAAGTATCTGTGACCTCATTTGTATGAACTCAAACTGCTTACCATCTGTGCTGGAAAGCAGAGGCGGTGCATGTGTGTGTGTGTATGCATGTGTGTGTGTGTGTGCATGTGTGCATTGCATGCAATTCCCCAAAGAGCACAATTGTAATAATTGGTTAAAAAGTAGAGAGCTTAAAATGAAAACAATCGGGAAAGAATATCTACTGATCAGCAGCAAAGCTGTATTTGGTGTCTGCTGGAAAAGAATCATTCATCATAAGCAATCAAAGAGAGAAGAGAAGGGAGGGCAGACACTCCCCATCCTCACAGCTCGCACTGCTGCCTTTCACAGGAACTCAGCTTCTCACGCAGAAAAATCTGTTTTCAGTTTGATGAAAAAACTGCCCCTCGAGTCATAAATGTCTCTATATTTATAAGCCTCTTCCCAGTTGACAAAGGATTTTGGCAAATTTTTTCTTTATTTGATCCTATCCACAGGGGTGGAATGATGAACCCAAGACCGCACAGCTAGAAAATGGCACCCTGGAAGCTGGATCGGGCTCTGATGATTCCACATTCAGCTCAGGGGCAGCTACCTCTCCAAAGACCCAAGGGTGTTGCAATGGTGGAGAGAGGTTGTTGAACTCAGAGGAGGGGAGGTCTGCATTTTTACATCTTGCCCTGCCATCTGCTCTAGGGAAGGTCTTAGCTTCATTTTACCTCCCGCACTTAGGACGATGACATGGATCTCCGTCTCAGCAAGTAAGAAGAATCAAGTGACTTTTCAAATTCTATGAATAAAGGGATTGTGCAAATATTGAAACAACAAAAAATGCAGTTCTGGAATAGTTTTTATTTATTTTATTTTATTTTTATTTTTTGAGATGGAGTCTTGCTTTGTTGCTCAGGCTGGCGTGCAGTGGCACAATCTCAGCTCACTGCAACCTCTGCCTCCCAAGTTCAAATGATTCTCCTGCCTCAGCCTCCAGAGTAGCTGGGATTACAGGTGCCTGCCACCATGCCTGGCTAATTTTTATATTTTCACTAGAGATGGCGTTTCACCATGTTGGCCAGTCTGGTCTCGAACTGCTGACCTCAGGTGATCAGCCTGCCTCAGCCTCCCAAAGTGCTGGGATTACAGGTGTGAGCTACCATGCCTGGTCACTGGAATAGGTTTTAGATACAGCTCTTCATCTGACTTGTTGCTCTTAGGAGCAATTCCGTTTCATGTCCTCCAAAGGTGGGTCACATTTACAATACTGTTAGCTGCACACAAAGAGTAATGAGACCCCGCTGAACAGCCAAAGCCAAGAATCAGTAATTTGTTTTAGCGTAGACAGTTTATGCTTTATAGGAGTTACTGCCATCCTCAGGACACATGGGTCATCTTCATAATCATAGATGTTAATAATATTAATATGAAGTAAGAGCCTTTATAAAATAAGTACAATGTTTCATTGTTTCAATGCATTTTGATATTAAATGAATAAGTAATGTGAATTACATCTAAACTACTGAAATATGCATGTCAGCATCTGTGCGTCAACTTGAACTTTTTCTTAATATTGTTATTAAGGGTTACAGACATATTCTTTTTCTATACTTCCATCAGGAATGCAATCTTAATGTGTCATTACCTGCCTACTTCTGAGCTACATTACTGGGTTTCTATTTATATGCTGGTTCAGTCCCTATCATCTCTGGACATAGGCTAACAGCTAATACTGCTAAGAAAATTACTTTGAGTAGGCCGGGTATGGTGGCTCACCCCTGTAATCCCAGCACTTTGGGAGGCTGAGGCGGCAGGTCACCTGAGGTCAGAAGTTCGAGACCAGCCTGACCAACATGGAGAAACCCCATCTCTACTAAAAATGTAAAATTAGCCTGGTGTGGTAGGACATGCCTGTAATCCCAGCTACTGGGGAGACTGAGGCAGGAGAATCCCTTGAACCCGGGAGGTGGAGGTTGAGGTGAGCCCAGATTGTGCCATTGCACTCCAGCCTGGGCAACAAGAATGAAACTCAACAGTGAACAGATTGTGCAATGGCACAATCTGGGCTCACCTCAACCTCCACCTCCCGGGTTCAAGGGATTCTCCTGCCTCAGTCTCCCCAGTAGCTGGGATTACAGGCATGTCCTACCACACCAGGCTAATTTTACATTTTTAGTAGAGATGGGGTTTCTCCATGTTGGTCAGGCTGGTCTCGAACTTCTGACCTCAGGTGACCTGCCGCCTCAGCCTCCCAAAGTGCTGGGATTACAGGGGTGAGCCACCATACCCGTCCTACTCAAAGTAATTTTCTTAGCAGTATTAGCTGTTAGCCTATGTCCAGAGATGATAGGGACTGAACCAGCATATAAATAGAAACCCAGTAATGTAGCTCAGAAGTAGGCAGGTAATGACACATTAAGAAACTCTGTCTCCACCAAAGAAAAAAAAAAAAAGAAAGAAAGAAAATTGCTTTGAATTTGCTATTTCTTTTTTTCTTTTAAATAGTTATGCCAAGTTTACATCAGTCATCTCCCCCATATTTCCCTAAATTTTCATATGCAGAACTGAACTGATTTAATAATACAGACCAAAGGTGTGGGCACTTTTTTTCTTGCCTGTCTACATTTACCATAGTGCACCTCAGAGGCAACTAACCATACAGGACATAGAGTACTTGACTGTACAGTGTGGGAGCTGAACTTGGTAGTGCTGACTTCCCCACTGTTACCACTGACAGTGAACTCCTCGGCGGGAGGAGCACCCCCCTTCACACACAATCAGCACCAGCTGTAGTCCAATTAAACTCAACAGTGAACAGGTGTTCACAGTAATGACTTCCACACAAAAGCACGCTTCCCTATAATACTCTTACATCCGATACACTAACAGCCCCAATGAAAGGGTAAAGTAGAAAAGAAGACGGAACTCAGTGGAGGAAAAACAGCAACCTCCAAACTCCTCCACAATCAGTATCAGAAGCCCCAATTAGCCTCAACATTTCACAGGTGTCCATAGGAGGGTGTTTTTATCAGAACCTACTCAAATCAATTGTTCCCTAAGAACTTCTCTGAACACACTTGGCAAAGTTTTTCAAATCCAGGCAGCTAGTCACCCCGGTGCTGTTATTACCACTGTTTAGTGGCTTTCAAGAACATAACCTTGCTAGACACACTTGGGCAGAAATATTAATGAAACTCATGGAGATCCCAGAAATGCTCTTGACCCACTGCATTTTCCCCCAAATTCTTTTACATCTGGGGCCTGTGCGCCATTGGAAATAGCGGAGCCTAGGGAGCACTTGTTGAAGGTTAGTTATTACTCCTACTCTATCCTAATTAAATAGTTATTGAGCATCCACCACATACCTTGCTGATATGGTTTGACTGTGTCCCTACCCAAATCTCATCTTGAATTGTAACTTCCATAATTCCCATGTATCATGAGAGAGACCCAGTGGGAGGTAATTGAATCATAGGGGTGGGTCTTTCCAGTGCTTTTCTCATGATAGTGAATAAGTCTCATGAGATCTGATGGTTTTACAAAGGCGAGTTCCCGTACGCAAATGCTCTTGCCTGCTGCCATGTAAGATGTGTCTTGCTTCCCCTTCACCTTCCACCATGATTTTGAGGCCTCCCCAGCCATGTGGAAGTGTGAGTGAATTGAACCTCTTTCCTTTATAAATTACTCAGTCAGGTATGTCTTTATTAGCAATGTGAGAACAGACTAATACACTTGCCATGAAATAGGATTGATGGTGGGAACTTTTCATGCTGGTACATCAACACTCCTTTAGAATTGGCTAACAGCTCAGGACTCAATTAGAATCACTCCCAGTGGCTCTTCCCAGGCTGGATAAATGGTGACTAATATGGAGGGGACTCTGGTAAATGAATTGGTGGCACTTTTTCTCCAGCATCCCTCACCCCTCAGCTTGGTGGCCACTAACACCAATGGTGCTGCTGGAGTTGGCACCTTTTTTGACTCTGCATCTTCAGGGATTTGTCTCCTCTGAGGAGAGTGGAGAAAAGGTATAAGTAGTTCCAGACTGGGAAATCAAGAATTCTGCCTCCTGGTTCAGTCAGGGAGTAAGGCAGCTTGTGGTGCACAAAGCCATTTTTTCCTTTTGTCAGGAACAATTTGACAACTCACACCAGAAAAAAAGCTATGGAAAAACCAATCCCAGATGTGGAGCAAATACTGGTGAGGATGTCAATTGGTATAATCACAGTGGAAAACTAGTGAATTTCCAAAACTGAATCTGGACCAGTGACCAAATAATTCCATTCCCAGTTATAATCCCAACAGAAATTGTGGCAGCCAGACTCTAAGATGACCCCCTGTGATATCCACTTCCTGGCATTCATTCTCTTGTGTAATCCTGTCCCACTGAGGGTGGATGGGATCTGTGATTGGCTTCTAAGCTACTGAAGCAACTGTGATGGGATATACTTCAGTGATTGTGTTACATAAAATGCTCACCTCTGTTTTGCTAGCAGACTCTCTCTATTACTTCTTGGCTTGCATACTTTGATGCTGGAGAAGCCTACATGGCAGGGAAATGAAGATGATTTGTCCATCTAGGAAATGAAGCCCCTAGTCCAACAGTCTTCCAAAAACCGAATTCTGCCAACAACTATGTGAGCTTGGACACAATCCTTCCCCAGTTGAGCCTTCAGATGAGATCCCAGCCATAGTTGACACCTGATTGCAGCCTTGTGAGAGACCCTGAAACAAAAGACCTAGCTAAGTGGTATTCGAACTCCTGACCCACAGAAACTAAGATAATAAATATGTGCTGTTTTAAGTTTGTTGCAGCAACTGGCTTCACAGCAATAGATAACTAATACATAAATGCCTACGAATATGTACCCAAAGACATGTATAAAAATTTCCATAGCAACATTCTTCATAATGCCAAAATAGAAAACAATTCAAAAGTCTGTGGGCAATGAGATGGATAAATAAATCTGTGGCATAATGGAACACTATAAAGCAACAAGGAAATAACCAACCCCAGCTACATGCAGCAACGTGGGTGAGTCTCACAGACAAATAATTGAATTTAAAAAGCTTGACACAAAAGAGTACGTACTGTGTGATTCAATTTACATAAAGTTCTAAAACAGACAAAACTAATCTATCACCCTGTTTTAAGTTAGAATGGTGGTACAGCGAAAGGAAATAGGGAAGCTATTGAGATCCTAGTAATAGTCCTGTTTCTTAATCTGGGAGCTGGTTATCTGGCTATTTTGCCCACTTTTGTGTAAGTGTAGGTTAAAAAAAACACTACTCCAAATTCTTTTCTAGTAGGTTGATCTTTTTAGTGCAGGATGTGAATAGATGTGTGGTTAGGGGAGTGCTTTATCTTTGTAGACACAGTATTATACATCAGGAGGGCTTTGCAAAACACTGATTTCGATTGCCTCATTTAACAGAGGAGAAAACTAAGGGTCAGAGAGGTAAAGTGAGTTGAGGAAGTCAAGCTTCCCATAATTGTCAGAGCTAAAACTGCAAAGTAGGTCTTGTAACTGGTTTGGATGTGAGGGCCATCTGGCTGTGGCCTGTCCTTCATGGTTCTCTAGGCTTGAGTCCCTTTCTTCACTATCCCATGAAATAGCTGTTGATGTTGCAAACTCAATTAAAGAAGGTTACTTTCCCAGATAGCTCAGTGCCCAACTCAGTATTGTGCTTTCAACTAGTCAATACCCAATAAGAAAGAGCTTCCTGGTGCCCTTGTTTTTTTTGAGCTTCCACCCTGTTCTATTTCACTTGAACCCTCTTTGCTGTTGGCTTCCAGTCCTGCTTCTTGCACCATGGCCAGTGACCTTTCCCTGATCTATGCACCGTCTACTTCTCACCCAGTACAACTGAAACTTGATACCCTTCCCTGGCATTGAACTTGGCAACCCTTCTTGGCTTTGATTGGGATTCATCCCTCAGTGTGTACTTGCTGCCAGCAGCTCTGGGTTACAACCTTGAATGAGAGAACTGCAGGCATCTTGCTGGGTCGGTTGTGGCCCTAGAAAAAGAGGAGAGAAAGAGGAGAGAGAAATATTTTTTCAGTCAAGGATCTATAAATATCCAATCTTTTCTACTGAGACCTCCAAATAAGCTCTTACATTTCATTCTACAATAACATCAATTGGTGTAGACAGAGATGAGAGTAAGTCCCCTGCCCTTTCTCTTCTTCTTCCTAGCTTTGTGAGCTTGATTAAAAATTTAACACAGTGAATGATGCCAGCCATACACAAATGTACCTTAGAGACAAAATGTCCACCATGTCAGAAGAAAGCAGAGTGCAGATCTGGCAGTAACTCTACTGATGGATGGTGTGGGTGTGTCTAAGGGATGTGTCAATCAGAGAGAAAGCTGTTGAGCACAGAATTAAGACAGGACAGACCAAAGGAAGCCTATGACATGACTATTCCAGCAACGATGGCTTCATCAGGCCCTAGCAGCCTGGTGACGTTAAGCTTCCAAGTCCTCTAACTAAATAACTCACACTCTGATTCCAGACTCACCAAGGAGCTTTTTGATTGCAATTTGACCTCCTTAGTAGATTTTCTTCAGGGAGAAAAAAATGGTGAAGACAATAATTTCAATATTTGAGCTCCTTGAAAGTCACACATCTTCTTGTCAAGAGAAGTATTGCCACTTAGGTGAGTAGTTTTGGAGTTTTGTGACTTTAGTTCACACAAGTCAGCCCTCCTAAGTCAGACAAATCCTGGAACACTAAGAAGATTGAATTTTTGGACCTGTAAGTCTTCTGGCCAGACCTTGGACCGTGAAAAATTCATTAAGATAATGCCACTTTGGAATGTCTTTTGGTGGACAGCCAGCCAGCCATTTCCTGGCAGTATTCAACATGGCTTTGGGCCCACTTTCAAAATCCTGATGGTATCTAACTGGCTTGAGAGGAAGGAAAAGAGGGAGCAGAGAGAAGAGGAGATAAAATGGAGTAGTCCACTAAAATTGGCTTTCACTGAGGCTACAATTGGAAATTGGGTCTTATTGAAAATGGATTACCCATGTGGTTTCTTAAATGGGAGTAGATGCCCTTCTGGGAATATGTGGCAATGTGCTCCAGTTGAGTAAAGATGTGGGATGAAACTCAGCACATCTTCTAAAGATTAACTTATCCCATAGATCTGGGAAGATGGAGAAGTTAAAACATTAACAGTTACCCAGAGTGTTGCTAGGTAGTCAGGGACTATATTTTCAGCTACCCTTGCATTTAAGTGCAGCCATGTGACAAATTCTTTCTCATGGAATGTTGGGAGACTGGCTGTCAATTCTGGGCTTAAGTAATTAAAAGATCATCTTAATTGGTCTTTCCTCATCTACTAGTTGAATGGGAAGGACGTACAGTCCCTGAAGGAGGGTGGACTCAAAAGACCAAGGGGCCAGGCTATCCACGGACCAGCCACACTCACCTGGACTTTATGTTGTGAAAAATAAATGTCTAAAGTCTCACTATTGAGCTTTTGAGCTTGATCTATCATAGCAGATGGCACTACTCTAGTAGGACTGATAAGTAACTTAAATATTTCTACATGAAAGCAAAAGTTTATGATAGAATGCACACTTTACATGAATTCTCAAGTTAAAACGCAGGTTTCGAAGACACATTTTGCTCAGGGTAGGCTGCTGGCATTTTCCCTGGGTTCCCATGGACTGGTCCATTCACTCTTCTCTGCTGTTGGGGAATGTGACGGCAAAGTTTGATAAGAGCCAGACAAATTCATGTGGTGGGAGGGTGAGAGCTATGGTTGCCCTCTCAACTGGAGAGTCTGTGGTCAGCGCTCACTCATGGCAAGATGGAAAAAGGTCAAGTTAGACTTCCGGTAGGCATTCCCCAGTCCCCTTACCACCAAACTCACAGGGGCTTCTTGTATCCTTCTACTGCACATCAGTGGCACATTCCCTGGCCACCTTTTCAGGCAAAATTTTCGCCATCTGGATCCCTCCAGAATGTCCATCCCAACTTATATTTCCTTAGGGGCCTATTCTTTGTTGGGGATAATATATTTGAATAATTCAGGCTAAGAGGCAGGGATGGCAAATACACAGCACCCCCTAGTATCCAGCCCCTTTCCACATCCGTGGCAGACATCAGTATTGCCCACAGTACTGCCTTCTGCTGAGCCAGCTGTGGCCTCAGGGTCTTTAGGACAGAACTCCAGGCAGCTCCTGTGAATCTATCAGGGCTGGCCATTGAGTTGAATTCCATTTGCAATCCTGGATGAATGAGAGATCACATTTGCTTCATTGGTTATCCCTCCCAGAAAACATTTGCTTTTCAACAAGGTTTTCATTACCCCATTAACCCGAAAGAGGAATCTGGAAATTTCCAGCACTCTGGCAGTTCTAGTCGTAGAGAGATTTGAGGCGAGGGACCCAATTTTCCATTGCTCTTCAAATTACACCGCTAACCCGCTGCCTATTTCAATTCAATTCAATCCAACAGATATTTATTTCACTTACAGTAAAGCAGGTTTTGTCTAGAAAATCACATATAACGCCATCACCAGCAAGTTTTTATTGAGCACCTGCTGTGTACATGGCAACGAACTAGGTGCTCAGGTGTTTCTTCTGTGATTATGTTGACTTATAATCACCACATGGAGAAGCACTGTTCTCTCTCTTCCTCTCCCCTCTCCTTTCCTCTTTCCCTCTCTATTGCCCCCAGGGGAACTGACTTCCAGGGGGAACCCTCTTATTCTGCTGTCCAGGCCACCTGGGCTGCCATTCAGACCCCTCTCACTGCTCTTCCCCAAGATTGCTGAGTGGGGTGAGCTTGCCACCCTCGTGCTGGCTTTCAGGGACAGGATTTGCCTGCACTCTCCCCTTTCTCAGTGTTCCTAAGCTGAGGCATCCCAACAGGGCCACATTCTCTCTGCAGGGACCTGGCAGTTTGTGCCAGTGGCCAATCACACTTTCTTGTCATGACCTTCTCCAGAGCTGCTCTCTGAAGTGCCACTGGGGGGGGGGAAAAAAGAAAGCATTTCCCCAAATATCCTCCATTTGTTTTTCTTTGGAGGGGAACGGGCTTCAATGGCAGGATTTCTCTTCCACCCATCCATTCCAGTCGTGTTCTAGGCTGGCAGGGGCAGATCTATCCCTTACCCTCGGCAAAACGTGTCTAACTAGATGACTGTGGCTGCACAGCAGAACTGTAGCTATTCTGGCAGCTGCAGGAAAGCTGGGGGAGGGAAGCTGCCAGGACTCAGGGCTGGAGATGGCAGATGCCCCCAAGCCATGGTCATGTGCTTGGACCAGTTTTGAATGCTTCCCACGTAAGCCTTGGAAATGGAGCTAGGAAGGCATGGCTAGGTCGGCAGAGGACAAACCTCAGCTTCTCTTGTTTTGGGCTACCTGTTGGGTGTTTTCATATGGTTGGGCTATGGGGGAAACAGGGCTTTGGTGCCCACCTTGCTAGCTGTGGGCACAGTGGGAAGGGTTGCAAATGTATGATTAGTTAATGTAAACTTGGATTTTGCAGAAAGCAGCCAAATCTGTGGAAGGGTGGCAGCTGCTGCATTGAACAGATGCCCCAGGAAAGCCCTAAACTTGTGGAATCTGCATATTTTCCTCACCCCTGCCTAGGAGGCCAGCTCAGAACAGTCATTACAGGACTTTCCTAGGGGCATCAGGAAGCCAAGGATGGTGATTTGTTTAGATTTGTCTGAATAGTTGTGGGTTGCCAGATCACACAGACAGCTGCAGTCAGTTGCTTTCTTCTTGCTGTTCAATCCACGCCATGCGTTTTATCAACCACATTTCTGCTCCACCCTGGATGTCTTGGGAAATCATCATAACTTAATGGAAAGGCAGAGCCTTGAATCTGCTCCCTTTCTGCAACATTGCTGCATTTATTCAACTGTATCATTAGCTGGGAGATAATAACCAACCGCAGCATCATCTTTTTCCAACTTTGGCATTTGTTTATTGAATCTTTGTAATAGCACAATGGACTCTGTGCCATTCTCTCCACTCTTCCTTCCAGAAGTAATGGTGATGACAGTGAGGAAGAGAAATCCAATTATGTAGAAACTGCAAATTTGGTGTGATGGAAATTCTGTGGGCAGCCTGGTTTTACCTGTGCAGAATTCCTTTAGATAAGAGCAAACCACTTTTTCCCCGAATCAGGTTGGTTTTGGGGTGAGTTTCCAGGTAGCCTGGGGGGAAATCTGAGCACTCACCTTTGTTGCCATCTTTGTGTTTTTTGTGCAGAGTCAACCCACAATGTTCGTCTTACTAATTTTTTTTTTTTTTTTTTTTTTTTGAGATGGAATCTCCTTCTGTCACCCAGGCTGGAGTGCAGTGGCACAATCTGGGCTTACTGTGAGCTCTGCCTTCCAGGTTCAAGTGATTCTCGTGGCTCAGCCTCCCGAGTAGCTGGGATTACAGATGCCTGCCACCATGCCCAGCTAAGTTTTGTATTTTTAGTAGAGGCGGGGTTTCACCATGTTGGCGAGGCTGGTCTTGAACTCCTGACCTCAGGTAATCCTCCCATCTCGGCCTCCCAAAGTGCGGGGGTTACAGGCCTGAGCCACTGAGCCCGGCCTGTTACTATTTACAGAAGGCTGCAAAACTGGCACAGAGTGGTACTTGGAAGTTAGGTTGTAGGAATGAGTTTTCAGGGTTTCTCTTGTTTGACCATCAGTTTGGCTTAAATTGAATCATAGAATCTTATCATGAAGTGAAAACTTGGAAATAATCTTTTACAGTCTTTCGTTGTATAGATGAAGAAACTGAAGTAAAGAGAGAGCTTTACATTCTTAAAGATCCAGATCAATGGCAGCAATCTCCAGATGTACCAGTCATAACCAGGTATCCAGGTGTATGGAGTCTCCAGGTATATTGGGTCTCCAATAGTAAGAAATTAACAGCAACAGTAAGAAATTAACAACAATCACTAATAATAAAATAGAACACTTATAACAATATGCCAGCATTGCTTCTCTTGCACTTTGGGGCCATTACTAAGTAAAATAAGGGTTACTGGAACACAAACACTGCTGTACCATGACAATCAATCCAATAACCAAGACGAGTCCTGAGTGACTGGCAAGTGGGGAGTGTAGACAGTATGGACACGCTGGACAAAGGAAGGATTCACATCCTAGGAAGGACAGAGTGGGATGGCAGACTTTACCACACTACTGAGAATGGCATGCAATTTAAAAATTATGAATAGTTTGTTTCTGAAATTTTCCATGTAATATATTCGAACTGCAGTTGACCACAGGCTACTGTAACTGTGCAAAGTAAAACCGTGAAGGAGGTGGGGATATTGTATTCGGCATTCCTTTACTTTGTAGATTGTTTCATCTTGTATCAGTCAGGGTGTGATCATAGAACCATAGGAATGAGACAGAATAATAGAAAAAATAGATACAAAGGCCGGGTACGGTGGCTCATGCCTGTAATCTCAGCACTTTGGGAGGTCGAGGTGGGTAGATCATGAGGTCAGGAGTTCGAGACCAGCGTGGTCAACATGGCGAAACCCTATCTCTACTAAAAATACAAAAATTAGCCGGACCTGGGGGCACATGCCTATAATCCCAGGTACTCCGGAGGCTGAGGCAGGAGAATTGCCTGAACCCAGGAGGCCGAGGTTCCAGGGAGTCGAGATCATGCCACTGCACTCCAGCCTGGGTGACAGAGCAAGACTCCTGCCTCGGGAAAAAAAGAAAAAGAAAAATAGAAAATTAGATACAGAAAACGTCTTCTGTGGCCCCTGCTAATTAGAACTATGCAGGGAAGGGAATTCTGGGAAGTGTAGTTCCAGCTTAGGTAGTTGGCATAGCCTAAGTCCATCCATGCTCATTCGATGGTATTCCTACAAAGCTAGTTTGCTTTTTTTTTTTTTTTTTTTTTGAGACGGAGTCTTGCTCTGTCGCCCAGGCTGGAGTGCAGTGGCATGATCTTGGCTCACTGCAAGCTCTGCCTCCCGGGTTCACGCCATTCTCCTGCCTCAGCCTCCCGAGTAGCTGGGACTACAGGTGCCCGCCACCACACTGGCTAATTTTTTTGTATTTTTAGTGGAGATGGGGTTTCACCATGTTAGCCAGGATGGTCTCAATCTTCTGACCTCGTGATCCTCCCGCCTCAGCCTCCTGACCTCGTGATCCCCCTGCCTCTGCCCTCCAAAGTGCTGGGATTACAAGCATGAGCCACCATGCCCAGACCAAAGCTAGTTTTTAAAAAGAGTTATTTAATTTTATAAAAAGCATGTTATGCTGTATGTGTTCATTCAGGACTTACTTTTTAAAAAATATTATATTTTTAGGATTTCTATATACTGTGGTGTACAGCTATAGCTCGTTCCTGTCGACTGCTCTGTTATGTTCCCTTGTGTGGATATACCACAATTTATTCATCCACTCTGTTGTTGAAGGGAATGTGGGTTGTTTCCAGGCCTTGCTATTGTGAACAGTGTTCATATGAACACTTTTCTTGTAGATGGCTCCAGGTGTTCATGGGCAAAAGTCTCCAAAAGTCTCCAATAAGTTACACCAGGAGTAGAACTGCTGGCCAGAGGAAGGGGGGGACAGTCCTAGTTATGCCTGTAGTCTAAGAATAATGATATATTTTGTCTTTATTTTCTTGCCATCTGTTGCTTGTTTTTCACTTTCTTTTGACAAATAGGAGTTCTTAATTTTAGTACTGTCAAATTTATCAATTTTTAAAAATAGCACTTTTTGAGTATTGTTTATGAAATCCTACTCTATCTCAAAGTCTAAGAGAGTTTTACTAAGCGTTTCAAAGTTTTTTTTTTTTTTTGTATAGTTAAGCACTCCATCTGGAATGAATTTTGGTATGTGGTATGATGTAGGGATCTAATTTCATGTTTTTCTGTAGGGATAACTTTTTCATCCAGCTCAATTTATTTTCCCACTGATCTGGCAGGCCTCTGTTACATATACTAGAGTTTCATACATGTGGATGTCTATTTCTGAGCACTTTCTTCTATTCCGTGGTCTGTTTGTCTGTCCCTGTGCCAATACATCCTGCCTTAATTACTGTCGTTTCAGAAATAAAAAAGCATGTTATTAGGTGGGGCAAGTCTTTCCTCCATGCTCATCTTTTTGACAAACATTCTGGCTATTCTTTTTTCCTTTTATTATTTCATGTAAATTTAGAATCAGCTTATCAAGTTCCTTAAAAACACATGTTAGCATTTTGATTGGAACTTTATTGAATTGGGGAGATGAACAATACTATGTAATCATCTTATTCACAATGTGATATACTCTTCAATGTATTTGGGTCATCTAACTGGCTATTAATAAAGTGTTATACTTCTCCCTATAGAGGGCTCCAGTGTATTTTTATATGTATTTCTAGGTTCTTGGTATCCTTTGAAACTACTGTAAGTGTTGTCTTCTCTTTAGTTACATTTTCTGGTTGTTTATTCCAAGAGTACAGAGATGCAATTGCCTTTTGCTAAGCTTTCATATTATTTCTAATAATTAGCTTATATGTTCTTTTTGTTTTTTGGTGAAAACAGTTATTTTGTTGAAAACAATGACTTATTTCCTTCTTTTCATTCCTTCTTTCTTTCTTCTGCTTTTGTGCTGGCTGGGGCTGTCAATATCGCACTGAATAGGAAAGATAAGGCTAGGCCATCTTGTCTTATTTTTCACTTTAAAGGCAAGTATCCTAATGTTTTCCCATTTAGAATGGTGTTCTAAAGTCACTTTTTATTTTTTGAGACACATTCTCACTCTGTCACCAAGGCTAGAGTGCAGTGGTCCTATCTGGGCTCACTGCAACCTCTGCCTCCCTGGTTCAAGCAATTCTCATGCCTCAGCCTCCCGAGTAGCTGGGACTACAGGCATGTGGCACCACGCCCTACTGATACTGGTATTTTTAGTAGAGATGGGGTTTTGCCATGTTGGCCAGGTTGGTCTCGAACTCCTGGCCTCAAGTGATCAGCCTGCCTTGGCCTCCCAAAGTGCTGGGATTACAGGCGTGAAGTCACTGCACCTGGCCTTAAAAGTTATTATTTTGTAGGTACTCTTTATCAGACTAAGGAAGTTTCCTCTATTCATAATTTGGAAAGAATTTTTCTTTTGAAAAATTTGTATTGTGATAAAAAATATGTAACACAAATTTGCTAGTTAACCGTTTTGAAGTGTACAATTCAGTGGCATTAATCAATCGCCTTCACAATGTGTGCAACCATTATCACTATCTACTTCCAAAACATTTTTTATCACCCCAAAAAGAAACTGTAACCATTAAGCAAGAACATCCTGTTCCCATTTTCTCCCAGGCCCTGGTACATTTATTCTACTTTCTGTCTTTATAAAGTTGTTTACTCTAGATCTTCCTTCCTTCTTTCTTTCTTTCTTTCTTTCTTTCTTTCTTTCTTTCTTTCTTTCTTTCTTTCTTTCTTTCTTTCTTTCTTTCTTTCTTTCTTTCTTT
>NW_012116266.1:2869297-2881222 GCF_000951035.1 Colobus angolensis palliatus
TCCCTCCCCTCCCTCTCTTCCTTCCCTTCCTTCCCTCCCTTCGCTCCCTTCCCTTCCTCCCTTCCTCCCTTCCTCCCTTCCTTCCTTCCTTCCTTCTGACAAGGTCTCACTATGTTGCCCAGACTGATCTCAAACCCCTGTACGCGTACAATTCTCCTGCTGTGGCCTCTGAAAGTGCTGGGATTACAGATGTCAGCCACTGTGCCCAGCCTAGATATTTCATATAAGTGAAATCATATATTTGTCCTTTCATGTCTGGCTTCTTTCACTTAACATAATGTTTTCAAGGTTCATCCATGTTGTAGCATGTACCCAAATTTCACTCATTTTTATTGCCGAATAATATTCAATTATATATATATACCACATTTTGTTTAGTCATTCATCTTCACCCATTCAACTTGGGTTGTTTCTACCTTTTGAATATTGTGAATAATTCTGCAGTAAGAAATTATTTTTAAATTTCGAATTTGTGTTGAATTTTATAAATGCTTTATTTGCATCTGTTGAAATAATTGTGTGTGTATATCTTCGTTGAACCTGATAGTGGGTGAATGACATTTTAAGTCATGCAGAGTTTCAGTCATTTTACTTCTCATGTAGCTTTTCTCAGGAAGCTACTGGAAGATGTGCTCCACCAGACTGAGGTTGCAAACCAAGGACATGAGAGATAGTTAACAGAACACTAATAAAGGAGAGAAGAGAAGGGACTAGCCAGGACCATGGTGACAGCCATGCACCCAGAACCGAGGAGTTGAGGGCAACCTGGAGAAGTCAGGAGGACCTATGGGAGTTTTTTACTCAATAAGGTAACCTCGAAAGTCTCTCTATTCCATCCAAATATATTGAGAGGTGGGGAGCCTGGGATTGGATTAATGACAACAATATTGATAACAAGAAAGCAAAATAAGATAACTCCAGGCAAAACAAAATGTGTGCAGGCAAGAAAAAGTAATCATAGGATAGTATGTGGCTCATCTGTAAATAGCATTTACTTAGTCATAGATGTAAATACAGAATATTAATCTATCTGAAAAATGTGATATCATGTCTTAGGCACCTGTGGAACAGGGGGAGAGTGTGTGTGTGTGTGTGGGGGGGTGGGGGGTAAAGGGAGTTGGCAGGAGTGCTAAATCCTCGTCTTCCCCAGTGGAAGTTCATAGATAGTACCTAAAACAGACCAATCAGGAATTAGACATACACACATGTTATATACTGATATGGACACAAATACCAACACAAAAAAATTAATGGTAAGAATTAAAATTAGTTGCCTCTGGGGAAGGAAAATGGGGGCAGGGACTGCTATTTGTGACAACAACAAGTCTTGTAGAACTATTTGACTTCTTTAACTATGTGTTCATGTAACCTTGTTAAAAACTAAATTAAAGGGCCAGACGCAGTGGCTCATGCCTGTAATCCCAGCTCTTTGGAGGCTGAGGCAGGTGGATCATGAGGTCAGGAGTTTGAGACCAGCCTAGCCAATATGGTGAAAGCCCATCTCTACTAAAAATACGAAAATTAGCTGGGCATGGTGGTGGGTGCCTGTAATCCCAGCTGCTCAAGAGGCTGAGGCAGGAGAATCGCTTGAACCCAGAAGGCAGAGGTTGCAATGAGCCAAGACTGTGCCACTGCACTCCAGCCTGGGCAACAGAGCAAGACTCCGTCTCAAAAAAAAAAAGATAAATGAAACACTTTCCTCTCTATCATCGCCATATCAAATCTATTGTCAAGTACTTTCAGAATGCATCTCTAATTCGTCTTCCATCTCCCTTCCTCATGTAGGTCTTTTACCTTTTGTTTATTTCAAAGGGAAGTTTGAAGGGACTATACAAATAAGCTGTTTAAAATTAAGAGACAGAAATTTTAAAATTTTCACAGAAAAAATGAGTCCACAGACAGGTGCCTCCTCACCTTCTTGCCACTGAAGCTGCGCCCACACCTATTCTTCCCTTGTTTCCTGCTTTGGTGAAAAAAGTGTCTCTCCATCTGAGGGTCATCCTTCTGTCTGCTGTCTTCTGAAGTCTCCCCAGGGATTCCACTGTTTTCATTATCTCCTCTCTCTCCATATGAACATTTCAATATACATTCATCCCTCTTATATTTTATTTTTAATTTTTTAATTTAAATTTTTTTTTTTTTTTTTTGAGATGGAGTCTTGCTGTGTTACCCAGGCTGGAGTGCAGTGGTGCGATCTTGGCTCTCTGCAAGCTCTGCCTCCTGGGTTCAAGTGATTCTTGTACCTTAGCCTCCCAAGTAGCTGAGACTACAGGCATGCACTACCATGCAAGGCTAATTTTTGTATTTTTAGTAGAGAAAGGGTTTCACCATGTTGGCCAGGCTGGTCTTGAACTCCTGACCTTGGGTGATCCTCCCACCTTGGCCTCCCAAAGTGCTGGTATTACAGGCATAAGCCATGGTGCCCAGCCTATTTAAAATTTTTTTTGTTCCATCTCCCTTTTCTAGTGTTTCTTATTTTTTTAAAAAGCTCTTCTACCATCTCTCAGCTCCTTCACACTGCTAGTTGGGGAGCTTCTGGTCTAGTTGGGGAGACCAGCCTTAAACAAATATCCACACGAACACATTGCACTTGTGTTAAGTGATGCAGAAGAAAAGTGCAGCATGCAACAAGAGTGTAAGGCTGGCATTGAACTTCATGGGGAACTGGCGGAGAGGATGAGAAGTCCTGGAAGCCGCCACTGAGACCATGCCATTTGAGCAGAGCCTTGAAGGATGAGTAGGAGTAGGCTGGGCTTGAGATTCAGACAGAGTGGAGGGAAGACTGGACTCTAGGCAGAGGGAACTGTTGGTGAGGTTCCTGACTTTGAGAGAGGATCTGAAAGAGGGACTGTGTGGCTGAGTCATACTGAGCAAGGGGATGATGGCACCAGGTCAGCTGGTGAAGTTAGTCGGGTGGACAGGAGCCCCTTTAGGACTCAGTGAGCATTGTCAATATCAATTTTCATATGCCATATTTATTCCTTATCCCACCACAACTGGCTCCCACCCCATTGAAAGTTCTTTTCTCAGGCCACTAACGAGCTCTGTTGCTAAGTTCAGTTAACTTTTTTTTAATGTAAGTTATTTCATTTAATTCAACTATTTAGTTCTAGGCATTGTTCTAGGCACTAGGGACACAGCCTCCTGACACTAGCTGACCTTGTTGACTGTTCTTCTGAATTCCTTGCTTCCCCTGACTTCTGTGTTTTTCTCCTATTTCCCTGGTTAGTCTTTGGTCTCATTTTCAGACTTTTCTTCACTGGTTAAACCTTGGTGTTCCTATGAGGTCTATCCCACGTTATGTTCTCACTGTTCCAAACTGATTTTAGTTCCTCTAATTCTCCTGCTTCTGGTCCTTTGCATGTGCTACTCCCTTTGTCTTGAATGCTTTTCCTTCCCACTCTTCTACTTCACTTGTTCATCCCACTTATCCTTCAGGTTCTGCTTAGTTGTAGCCTCCACCAGGAAGTGATTTCCTAGAGTGGATCGATTAACTGTCATGGCTTCAAAAGGCACATACATGCTCTCAATTTACAAATGTGTTATAGTGCCCAGATTTCTCTTCTGAGTTCTGGACTCACATGTCCAATTACCTGCATGGCAAGCATCTTTGAATGTCCTCCTGACACCTACCAGCCAATGTGTACAAACTGGACTTTTCCTTCCCCACCTGCTCCTTTTCTGGGGTGCTCTGTGTTTGTGAATTACAGGGCCATTCACTTACTGACTTGAGCCTGAGTTCATCATGATCCTCTCTCCCTCAATCCCCCATGCATCCCATCACCAAGTGCTCTTGCTCCTAACAACTCTGTCCTCTTTTCTCTATACCCCTGGATTTTTGGAATAGCCTCTGGCTGATTCTGTCTCTATTATCACTCCCCTCTAATACATTGTCCACACTACAGCCAAAGATATCTTTGCAAAATGCAAAACTTTCCCCATCCTGTTTGAAATCCTGCTCTAGCTCCTCAATGCACTTAGAATAAATGTCAAACTCTTTGAAGTAACTTACAAGACCCTGCATAATATGTGTGCTTCTGATCTCTCCAGCATCATTCTCCAATTCTTCTCCCCACCACCCTGCACAAACATCATTTTGGCTCCTCAAATTCTCCCACTGCTGGTCCAATGAAAATTGTGTTTCCTCTCTCTTGAACATTTATTATTCCATCCCATCTGCTTCATTGGTTAAATCCTACTTATCATTCATGTCTTTGCTTAGATGTCACTTCCACCGGGCTACTTTCTACAACTCCCTTCCCCAAGTCTTGATGAGTGGTCCCTGCTATGAGCTCCCAAAGGATCCTTTACCTCCCTCATCACAGCAGTTGCTAAGCTGTATATCACTGACTTGTTTATTTCCAACTAGGCTATCAACTCCAGCAGGACAAAGACTACATCTGTCTTGTTTATCATTGCATCCTCAGTCCCCAACTCGGTGCCTGGCGCTTAGCAATGCTCAGCACATATTTGTCGGTGGGCTAGCTGAATGTACTGCCCAGTGTTCTTTGGGACCTGGGGCTCATTTGTAGGGATGAGCTGCAGTGACAAATGTTAAAAGCCCCATTTCTGGTCTCTCATTGTTTTTAAATTCCGCTTGTGGTCTCTGATTGTTTTTAAGCTCTGGAGTACTAGCATGAATGGACTTAGTTTGTGTGTTCCAGATGTGCTCAGACCAAGACATGAGCCAATAGGGAGCCACGTCAAAAGAGACAGAAGATGGTGCCAGCTGACCCAGGCACCAAAGGCAGGGATGGTGAGGTGTCAGGACAGAGAATGGGGAGCTGCCCATAGTGAGACTGGTTCTGCTCTTACTTAAAAAATGATGCTAACTTAACTGGGTTAGGTCTCATCTGGGGACTACAATAATAGAGTCAGGGAGGTTTGCAGCAAATTCCCAAATCCTTTCAGATAGATGTGCTTGAAGTGTGGTCCAGGTTCCCTGGTGGTCTGTAAGGCAGTCTCCCACAGGATGAATACACATATTAAGCTTTTGTTGCTGGTGTGAATTCATAATTACACATGATGGTCCTCATTTTGTGTCTCAATTAAAGCAGGGTCATTATTCTCCTGGATTCTGCATTTCCACTGGGATGGTAAGGAGGAACTGTGAAGAGGGTGTCTTTTGTCTCACTGAAGAGCACTGTGAGTAGGGAAGTTTGAGCACCACCGCTGTAAGGGCGACTTGGCCAACAGAAGGGAATCTGGGAAGGCACTCGGTGTCTCTCTCTGTTGCCCTGCAGTCATTTTTCATGGGGCTGGCTTCTAGCCTTTAGCTTCCAGCTGCCTGGAGTGCAAATTGCAGGAGGAGAACTGGAATTACCCAGAAAGTCTGTTTTTTTCCAAGACTGCTTCAACACAGCCACCATTAGGTCAGCAGGAAGTCGCTGTTGATGATAGTGGTGATGATGAGGGTAAATGAGAGCTTACGCCTGTCTGAGCAACTTTAGATTAGATTCTCTAATAGCAGAAGTGGCTTTTCCAGAAGTGGCTGAATTACCGTTTCCTTCTCTTTCTGCTCTGGAAAATTCATTCATTCATTATCTCAGTCATCAATATTTTTTGAACAACTACTATGCTAAGCACAATGCTAGGCTTTAAGAACACTGGTAAAGGAAACAGACTTGGTTCCTGACTTCATGGAGCTTACAGTCTAGTAGGAAAGATACATGTAGATAAGTAGATAAAGATGAAAATAATGCTTAATTACAAATTATGACATGTGCTATAAAGCAAATAAGGTTCTCTCATAAAAAGTGGGGTGATGTAATTTAGATTGAGGAATCAGGATCTGTAAGCCTGGTGCTCACAGATAGGCTGAGAGGAGAGGGCAGAGCATTGCAGACCAAAGAACATGTGCACAGGCTCTACCCCTGGAAAAAGCTTCAATAAAGCATTGTAGCTGGTACAAAGTGAGCCAGAGGGAGATGATGAGGAAGGTGATAATGGTGGGAAGGGCAAAGGTCAGGTGATATAGGCTGTTGAAGGTCTTGTTAAGAATTCTGTGCTCTATTGGGCGGGCGCAGTGGCTCATGCCTGTAATCCCAGCACTTTGGGAGGCCGAGATGGGCAGATCACCTGAGTTCAGGAGTTCAAGACCAGCCTGACCAACATGGAGAAACCCCGTCTCTACTAAAAATACAAAATTAGCCAGGCATGGTGGAGCATGCCTGTAATTCCAGCTACTCGGGAGGCTGAGGCAGGAGAATCGCTTGAACACGGGAGGCAGAGGTTGTAGTGAGCCGAGATCGCACCACTGCACTCCAGCCTGGCCAACAAGAACGAAACTCTGACTCAAAAAAAAAAAAAAGAATTCTTTTGCTCTATCTCATGCACAATGGGCAGCTGATGAAAAGTTTTAAATGAGAGAATAACAACCTATTTTCAAAAGATTACTTTGGCATCTTTGTGAAAATAAATAAGGAGCAAGAGTCAAAGCAAAGAATAAAAAGGATTGAGGTACTGATACATGCTGCAACATGGATGGACCTTGAAAACATTAGGTGAAAAAGCCAGACACAACACATAAGTGAAAAAACCTGACACAAAAGGCCATATATTGTATGACCCCATTTATAGAAAATGTCCAGAATAGCTTCATTTCTAGAGATGGAGAGCAGAGTAGTGGTTGCCTGGGGCTAGAGGGAGGGAAGAATGGAGAGTATGTTCATCTGTTTTGCATTGCCATTAAGAAATACCTGAGACTGGGTAATTCATAAAGAAAAGAGGCTTAATTGGCTCATGGTTCTACAGGCTGTATAGGAAGCATAGCAGCATCAGCTTCCAGGAAGGCCCAAGGAAACTTACAATCGAGGTGGAAGGCAAAGGGGAAACAGACATGCCTTACATGGCCTGAGCAGGTGAAGGGAAGGTGCTATCCACTTTTAAATAACCAGATCTTGCGAGCACTCACTCACTATCACAAGAGCAGCACTGAGAAGATGGTGCTAACCCGTTCATGAAGGACCATCCCCATGACCCAATCACCTCCCACCAGGCCCCACCTCCAACAACTGGGGATTACAATTTGACTTGAGATTTGGGCCCAGACACAGAGCCAAACCATATTAGAGAGTGACTGCTTCAGGGGTATGAGGTTTCCTTTTGGGGTGATGAAAATGTGTCTCTGGAACTAGATACTGGTGATGGTTGCACAATATTATGAATATACTAAATTGCCATTGAATTGAAGACTTTGTAGTGGTTAAAATGCTGAATTTTATGTTATGCGTATTTTATTCCCCCCCGCACCCCTCCCCCACAACAAAAGCAGAGTGAAAGCTATCAGACTAGTTAGGAATCTATCTCTGTTGTCTTTGTGATAGCTAAATGCTTTGGACATGGTGGTGTAGTGTGTATGGAGAGAAGTGAATAGGTTAGGGATATATTTTGGGAGTTGAACTAAGAGTACAGAGGTGATGGGTTGGTGGTGGGCAGTGGGTAATGGAGAGAGAGGCTTAAAGGATTACTTTCTGACTTGAGCAATTAATTGGGCTGGAGGAGGAAGGTGGGAAGACTGGAGAAGAGCGCATGTGGGGAGTGGTGGAAGGGGGCAGACCCAGAGCTCCTACATGGACATGTTAATTTGGAGATGCCCATGAGACATTTAAGGGAGACATCCATCTGGCCGTGGGCCTGAAAGACTGGTGCTCAGGAAAAACAGTGCGGGCTGGAGTTGTGTATCTGGGAGCCATGGTTCCCAAATGGTATTTAAAATGGTGAGAATCAGTGCAGTCACCTAAGGAGTCTGTGGAAGTGAGAGAGGGGAGGACCTGGACAGAGCCCAAAGAGGCAAAAGTAGAGGGAGATGTGCTAACAAGGAGATTAAGAATCCCAGAACTTTGGGAGGCCGAGGTGGGCAGATCACTTGAGGTCAGGAGTTTGTCACTGGCCCGGCCAACATGGTGAAACCCCATCTCTACTAAAACAAGACAAAACAAAATAAAACAAAACAAGCCAGGTGTGGTGGCACGTGCCTGTATTCCCAGCTACTCAGGAGGCTGAGGCAGAATAATTGCTTGAACCTGGGAGGCAGAGGTTGCAGTGAGCAGAGATCGCACCATTCCACTCCAGCCTGGGCAACAGAGCAAGACTCTGTCTCAAAAAAAAAAAAGGAAGCCAGAGAGGATAGTGGCAGGAAAGGCAAGAGAAGAGAGGGAGAGGAGTGCTGAGTGAGGAGGAAGATGACAGCATCTGAACATACTGTGGATTGCTGAGCAGAGACTGATAAGAACAATAGTATTAAAGGACTTGGTATCCACCAGACACTGGACTAAATGGCTTACATGAGTACTCTTAGTGAATCTTCACAAGAATTCTATATCTCCATTTTACAAATGAGGAAACTGAGGCATAGAGGAGTTGAATTTGCCCAAGATCACACAGCTAGTATACAGAGGAGCCAGGTCTCATACCTGATTCTCTCTAACTTGAGGCTGGCTCTACACCTAGTCACTGCTCTGGCAACCTTGACTCTTGGGCCATATGGGCAAGGATGAATGTGCTTTAAACTGGAGCCCTTGGTACATGAGAGCTTAGATTGAGAGATCTCACCTTATTGATGAATAGGCATGAAACAGCTTTGTTTTTCTAATAATTCCTACCAGCTGTGCTCTGTTGGCCTTGAGTCCCTCCCTTCCTCCTGGGGCAACAGGTTCCCTTAGCAACTTCTCAGTTGGATTCCATAATTTTTACTCACTTCTGCTTATTAGATCAGTTTCATTCTGATTATTGGAATTTAATCTCATACATTTTGCAATTTCAACTTCAACCTGAGATTCTATTCCAAGCTCTGCCTCCCTCCCAGCACTGGCTATGTGCATGGGCCTAGTGGCTCGGAGAGGAGGTAGGAGTGTGCTGTGACTTCTCATATACCCTTCCTTCTGCTTTGCCCTCTTTGGTGAGGGCAGGGAGGGGAAAGGCTCTTCCTAGATGGCCTTTTCTTATCTCTTTTCCAGAGGTTATACATTGGGGGAGCTTGTTGATCTTGGATTTTGTATGGAGAAGTGGAAACCCCAGCAAGCCCCCAAGGGCCTGTTGTTGGAGCTTGGCCACTTCTGAGATTTGTGAGCCTGGACCATGTATTTCAGATACCCCCAGCTGGACTCCTCATGCCACATTTCTCTGATGTCTCCCTAGTTTGGCCCATGCCTCATTTGGTTATCCCACAGCTCCAATCAGGTTAGCCTGCAGCCCCAGTATCCATAGTCCTTGCCCTTACTGCTGGACCTACAGATGCAGTTAAATCCATCATTAGTTTTTCTGGTAACTGGCACCAATCTTCCCTCGGTTATTGCTACCTGGGGTTGGGAAGGTTGGGTGGGTTGGAAAGCCTAAGGGCTAAGAAACCAACCAAACAACCTGTTAGCCTCCCTTTCTTGTAGACACCTCCAAACATGATAGGTGAGTCTCTGAGGGTATCCACTTCCTTGGCCTTGGGAGGGGAACCCTCTCTCTTCTAACACACGGCCTCTGAGTTCCTATGCCTTCTCTTCCATCTGTTCATGACGAAGACCTGCAAACCAGGTTTATGGTTCTGTCCCTGAGCTGTGGAGTTTTCTTTGAATCCAGCCCTGGAAAATGTAGAGGGGATTACACTAGGTCTGGTGTCATTTCTGTAACCTGCAAAGGTTGGAGAAGATCCCAGTCATACCAACTTGTTACAGGTGACTATTGCTTTCTGAAAGCTGGCTGCTATAGAGTTTTGGTGATTATTTTGACTTTTAGACCCAAAATACCTATTGTGGAGTAGAAAGAGTCTGGGATATGCCCCTTTAGGCTGGCAAAGAGTCAAGGCACCCAGTTCCACTTTTTTTCTTTTTAACCTCTTTATGTTCTTTTCCTGAGAGACAGGAAGAATGAATGATGTGGCCAACACTCTGGATGTCAAGGGCTGCTGATAGCAGGGAGCAGGGGCCCACCCAGGGCCCCATTTCTGTAGCCACTCAGAGAAAGGTGAATGAATGTAACGTTCCTCTGATACAAATGCTACAGCTATACATCCAAAGTGCCTGCCGCAACATAAGCTTATTTGATCCTGACAAGGACACGGTGAGGGAGGCAAAATGCTTTTACAAGCACTGAAAATTAGAGGGTTTAAGCAATTTATAAAGGGTTGCCCAGGAAGGAAATGGCATTGACTTCTGACTCCACATCTGAGTGTTGGCTGCCTTTCTGAGGAAGTGAAGTGAGAGACGGATGTCAGATCAGCCGGAACAGGAGCAGTGTGGGAGTGTGCAAGGGTTGTGGTACATATGTGTGTGCATGTGCTGCTTCCTGTGTGTGCCTTTGTGGTCACTGCAGTAACTAGGCCTCATGGCGGAATCACCAAGTCTTCTGATGTGTCTAATAACTTAGAGGCTATCCCCTAAAACACCAGCAAGGTGGTGAAAAGAAGTAACCAGGAGACAAGTTTAAATTCTGGCTCCATCCTTTACTAGTTTTGTGATGTTAGATAAGTCACTTAACCTCTCTGAGTATCCTCATTGTTGAAATGATACCATCCTCTTAAAGTTTTGTGAGGATTAAATTAGTTACTACATGTAGGTGCTCAATAATTGTTAGCTATTATTATTAACTGTAATAGTAGTAGTAGCATTCCCACGCAAGGTAACATTCTCAATAATCAAACTAGTATTATTTTGAAAAATTTCTGTTACATCTACTTTGCAGAATTGCTATTGAAGCTACAAAAAATACAAGATAGCATCTGGTCTTTATTTGCAAAGAGAAATCAATGCATGTAAAAGGCTAAGCTATGGGAAAGCCTCCAGTGTAAAATAATATCCTTACAATTTCCTGTATTTGCAGCTCTTCTCCTCGCCCCATTCCCTCATTTAATTTGGGGGACATATTAGGCTCCCCTACTTCTGCAGTCTTGCTAGTAGAAGTCAGGTTTGTGTATACTATGATGAAATGGAAAAGTTGCAATAGGAACTATATGTCAAAATTGTGCCAAGTCTAGCTATACAATCCCAAGGAAGAGATTTATCAAAACCATAGAGAGCTTCAACTGTTTGCTCTCATTTTGGAAATTAAGAGATGCCATCTGTGAAGCTGGATATTCAATCAAAGTCTATTGTTCAACCTTGGACACACCCTTTTTTTCACATGGGTTTAAAAATCATTTCCAGGGATCATAATAGATCTTTTCATTGCTACGCTCAGAAGGTTTAATGACACTGCTTTATTAAATTACACTTTCTACCACTGTAGTGGATCCCAACACCCATACTCATTTCTGCTATCAGCACCTCAAAATTCTTAGGAGGAAAGACCACAACACATGGTAATCCATTGTTCACCCACCTAGCAATGCGCATGGCATCTAGGCCAAGTCAGTCAGAGTTTGTTCCCTAGGCCACAGTGACTGACTCAATGGGAGGCAAATGTCCCAAGCCAGGCCAATGAGAAGCAGCTTGGGGGCTTCATTTGTAACTACTGGGAAAAGCAGTCTTTTTCCTGCAGTGGGTAAAGTGGTGGACTGTAAGCTCGTAATCCTAGAGTTGCTGGTTGCTTGATGAGGCAGTTTGCCTGAGAACAAAGTAAACTCAGAGGAAAGCCGTCCCAGGAAAGAGAGATTCCTGAGGACATGGTGGGAGCATTTGGATCCAGCCATGCTAGAGGAGACTGCATACCAAGCCAGGCCAATGAGAAGCAGCTTGGGGGCTTCATCTGTAACTACTGGGAAAAGCAGTCTTTTTCCTGCAGTGGGTAAAGTGGTGGACTGTAAGCTCGTGATCCTAGAGTTGCTGGTTGCTTGATGAGGCAGTTTGCCTGAGAACAAAGTAAACTCAGAGGAAAGCAGTCCCAGGAAAGAGAGATTCCTGAGGACATGGTGGGAGCATTTGGATCCAGCCATGCTAGAGGAGACTGCATACCACTTTAGACATCCACTGCCTTCCTACTTCCAACCATCCTGTGTGT
>NW_012116266.1:2881432-2897316 GCF_000951035.1 Colobus angolensis palliatus
CAATGGTTTTCAATATATGCACAGAATTTTGCAAGTCACTGTTATCTAATTTTAGAATACTTTCATCACCCCCAACAAACATTATTCCCATTAGAAGTCACTCCTCATTCCTTCCTAGCCTGCCCCCAGATCCAGGCACCACTAATCTACTTTATGTCCCTATAGATTTGCTTGTCTTGGCCATTTCATAGAAAGGAAATCATATAATATGTGGCCTTTGGGACTGGCTCCTTTGACTTAGTATATATTCTAGGTTTATCCACGTTGTGGTATGTATCAGAACTTCATTCCTTTTTACTACCTTAATATAATATTCCATTGTATGGATATACCACATTTTATTCATCCATTTATCAGCTGATGAATGGACAATGCTGTTATGAATATTTGTATACAAATTTTTGTGCGGCCATGTTTTTATTTCTCTTGGCTATATACCTAGGGGAGAGATTGCTGGGCTGTATGGTAACTCTGTGTTTGACTTTGTGAAGAATTGCCAAACTGTTTTCCAAAGTGGCTGCATTATTTTACATTCCCACCAACAATGCACTGAGGGTTCCAGTTTCTCCACATTCTTGCCCAGTACCTCCTATTTTTTTTTTGCCTTTTTTATTGTAGGCATCCTAGTGAGTGTGAAGTGGCATTTCATTGTGGCTTTGATTTGCATTTCGCTATTGATGAATGATTCTGAGCATATTTTTATGTGCTTATTAATCATTTGTGTATCTTCCTTGGGGAGCTTTCTATTCAGATCCTTTGCCCATTTTTAAAGTGAGTTTTAAAGAATCGAGCTGTGTTTTCCCCTGTGCTATTTTTTGGGTACAAGTCTTTTATCACATGTATAATTTGAAAATATTTCTCCCATTCTGCAGATTGTCTTCTTACTGTCTTGATGATATCATTTATAGCACAAATATTTTTAATTTGGATGAATTCCAGTGTGCATATTTTTTCTTTTGTTGCTGTGCTTTTGAGGTGATATCTGAAAAACTATTGCTCAGTCCAAGGGTATGAAGATTTATTTACTCCTGTGTTTTCTTCCAAGGGTTTTATAGTTTTAAGTCTTACATTTAGATCTATGATCCATTTTTGAGTTAGTTTTTATGTGCGGTGTGTGCTATGGTTTGGATATTTGACTTCTCCATATCTCATGTTGAAATCTGATTCTCAAGGTTAGAGGTAGGGCTTAATTGGAGGTGTTTGGGTCGTGGGGGCAAATCTTTCATGAATGACTTGGAGTCACCTTCGAGTAATGAGTTATTGCTTCCTTATTTCCTGTGAGAACTCATTGTTTAAGAGTCTGTCACCTCTCTCCTCTTTCCCTTGCCTCTGCTCTGGCCATGCAATTTCTACATGCTGTCTCCCCTTTGCCTTCTGCTGTCAGTGGAAGCAGCCTGAGGCTCTCACCAGAAGCAGATGTCGGTGCTATGTTTCTTGTACAGTCTGCAGAACTGTGAGCCAAATAAGCCTCTTATCTTTATAAATTCCCCAGCCTGAGGTATTCCTTTAGAGCAACACAAATGGACCAAGACAGCCTGAGAAAGGGGGCCAAACTCATTCTTTTGTATGTGGATGTCCTTAGTACCATTTGTTGTTGAAAAGACTGTTCTATCCCCATTTTATTGTCTTGGTACCCTTGTTGAAAATTAATTGACCATAAAGTAAGGTTTATTTCTCAACTTTCAATTCTATTCCATTGATTTGTATGTCCTTGTGCCAGTATTGTATTCTTGATTGCTATAGCTTTATAGTAAGTTTGAAATTTGAAGTGTGAATCCTCCAAATTTATTCTTCTTTTTCAAGATTGTTTTGGCTATTATGTCTCTTGTACTTCCTTATGAATTTTAGAGTCAACTTGTCAGTTGCTCTCAGTCCCCCCAAAAAAGTCAGCTGAAATTTTGCTAGGGATTGCATTGTGTCTATAGATTAATTAGGGAGTATTGCCATTTTAACACTATTAAGTCTTTCAATCTATAAACATGAGCTGTCTTTCCATTTGTTTACATCTTTACTTTCTTTCAACAATGTTTTGTAGTTTTCAGTGTATAAATCTTGTCCTTTTTATTCCTAAGTATTTCCTTTTTTTTTTTTTTTTTTTGAGATGGAGTTTTGCCCTTGTTGCCCAGGCTGGAGTACAATGGTGCGATCTCGGCTCACAGCAACCTCCGTCTCCCAGGTTCAAGTGATTCTCCTGCCTCAGCCTCCTGAGTAACTGGGACTACAGGCGTGCACCGCCACACCTGACTAATTTTTGTAGTTTTAGAAGAGATGGGGTTTCTCCATGTTGGTCAGGCTGGTCTTGAACTCCCGACCTCAGGTGATCCGCCCGCCTCGGCCACCCAAAGTGCTGGGATTACAGGCATGAGCCACCGCGCCCGGCACTATTTCAATTTTTTGATGCTAATGTAAATGAAATTGTTTTCTTAATTCTATTTTTGGATTGTTCGTTGCTACTGTATAGAACTACAACTGATATTTATATATTAACCTTATGTCCTACAACTTTGCTGAACTCCTTTATTAGTCTCATTTTTGTGTGTGAATTATTTAGTTTTTTTCTAAAGAAGAGATCATGTCATCTGTGGATGGAGGCAGTTTTACTTCTTCCTTTCCAATCCGGTTGCCTTTTATTTCTTATTCTTGCCTCATTGCTCTGGCTACTCCAGTATAATATTGAATAGTAATGGTAAGAGTGGACAACCTTGTCTTGTTCTTAGTTTCAAAGGGAAAGTAATCAATCTTTTATCATTAAATATGATGTTAGTTTGTTTTTTCATAGATGCGCTTTATTCTATTGCTTGTTTGCTGAGTGTTTTATCATTAAATAATCTTGAATTAACACTACATCAATTAGGCTTTGGTACAACAACAGTGAATTATAGATAAAAGGACTATAAGGCTAAGACTCTATTTACTAGGCAGTATTTAAAGAAACCCAAAGATAATAGGGGGACAGAATCAAAGACACGAAAGGAAATTTATCCTTTGACACCTGCAGTTATAGCAAACAGTAAACACAGCCTTACTCCTACTATAAACGAAAACCTCACACTAAGGGCCTGTTTAGTGCTCAGTTCCTTTTACCCAGTATGTCACGTCTGGCTTTCAACAAAAAAAATTATAAAGCATGCTAAAAGACAAAAACAGTCTGAAAAGAAAAATTTAAGCATCAGAACCAAACCCAGGTATGGTAGATATTTTGAATTTATGAGACTGGGTATTAAAATAACTCATTCATATGCCAATAGCTCTCATGGAAAAGGTGGACAATATACAAGGGATAAAAACCCTAAGAATAAATCAAAAGAAAATGCTAGAAAGAAAAAAAACCATAAAAAAAATGATGCCTGCTATGGTTTGGCTCTGTGTCTTCACCCAAATCTCATATTGTAGTTCCCATAATTCCCATATGTTGTGGGAGGGACCTGGTGGGAGATAATTGAATCATGGGCTCAGGTCTTTTCTTTCCTATGCTGTTCTCTTGATGGTGAAGAAGTCTCATGACATCTGATGGCTTTAAAAATGAGAGTTTGCCTGCAGAAGCTCTCTTTTTGCCTGCTGCCATCCACGTGAGATGTGACTTGCTCCTCCTTGCCTTCCACCATGATTGAGAAACCTCCCCAACCACATGGAACTGTGAGTCCAATTAAACCTCTTTCTTTTGTAAGTTGCCCAGTCTTGGGTATGTCTCTATCAACTGTGTGAAAACAGACTAATACAATGCTTTTGGTGCATTCATCAGTAGACTGGACATGGCTGAGAAAAGAATCAGTGAGCTAGAAGACATGTCAATAGAAACTTTCCAAACTGAAAAAGCAAAGATAAAAATGAATGAAAAAATTAGAATAGAATAGATAAGAACTATGTGGCACAATTACATAAGGTATAACATACCATTAATTTATAATTATTTTTACATTTGTAAGGTTGGTAGTGATGCCTCTTTTTAAATCCTGATTTTAGTAATTATAATCTTCTCCCTTTTTCTTGGTATCTAAAGGTTTGTCAATTGTATTGCCCTTTCAAATAACCAATATTTAGTTTTGTTGATATTTTTCTATTCTCTATTTCATCTATTTCTGCTCTATTCTTTATCATTTTCTGACTTCTGCTTGCTTTGGCTTTAGTTTTCTCTTCCTTTCCAGTTATTTAATGTGAAAGACTAGGTTATTGATTTGAGATCTGCCCTCTTTTTTAACACAGGTATTCATAGCTATAAGCTCATCTCTAAGCACTGCTATAGATGCATCCCCTGTTTTGGAATGTTGTGTTTTAATTTTCATTCATTTCAAAGTGTTTCCTTATTTCTCTCATTTATTTTTTGAGCCATCAATTAATTAAGAGTGTGTATTTAACTTCCAAATATTCTTAAATTTTCCAAATTTTTTATTGTTTCTAATTTAATTCCACTGTGGCTGGAAAACAATTTGTTTAATTTCAACCCCCTTAAATTCATTGAGGTTTGATTTATGGCCTAGTATATGGTCTATCCTGGAGAATATTCCATGTGTGCTAGAGAAGGACATGTATTCTTCTGTTGTTGGGTGGTATATTCTTTAGATGTCTTCTATATGCTTATCAGTTTTCTCTCTAGTTCCTGTATCTGTTATTGAAATTAAGGTATTGAAGTCTTGAACTATTATTGAATTATCTTTCTTCCTTCAATTCTGTTAATGTTTGCTTCATGCATTTTGGGTTTCTATTATTAGTTGCATATAGGCTTATCATTATTATATTTTTCTGATGGGTTAATCATTTTTAACATTATGAAATGTCTTTTTAATCCCCAGTGACATTATTTATTTTAATGTCTGTTTTGTCTGATATGAATATAGCCACTTCATTTCTTTTATGATTGCTGTTTGGATGGTATATTTATTTTCATTTTTTTTTTACTTTCAACATTGGTATATTTGAATCTAGCATATATTTTTTGTTGACATAGTATATTTGGGTTTTGTTTTCTTATTCAGTCTGCAATCTCTGCCTTTTGATTGGATTGTATAATCCATTCATATTTAGTGTTTCTATTGTGTGGCTGGATTTATGTCTGCCAGTTTACTTCTTATTTTCATATGCCTCCTTTTTTTTGTTCTTCTGTTACTCCTTTGCTGTTACTTTCTTTTTCATTAAGTGAATATTTTCTTGCAGAAAATTTGAAGGCCCTTAATGATTTTTAAACTACATATTTTTTGAACTATTTTCTTAGTGGTTGCTCTAGGGTTTGAAAATACACCTTTTACTTATCCTTTCATAATTTTCAGAACTTAAATGGTATTTACCTGGGGAGAGGGTCTGCCACACTCCTCACATTGCCATTCCATAGTCAGTACCTACCATATCTAATTTTTTAACCTGTTTCATGCAGCCACATCCAATTTTTGAACCTCTTGGAAATAGTTTGAACTAATTTCTGTCTAGAGAAAATACCAGAAAATACAAGTCAATTACTCTTCTACACAGCAGAGTTGCTCTTTATCTCCTGCCAGCCACTTCAAACAGAAAATGTAGAACCGCAGCCAAAATGACATGGTGATGGATTGATCTGATGACTCCTTTATGGTCACAGCTCTCCAATGTTACCTGTTCTTACATTCCAAGGCACACTCATTTAGCTCTGCTTTGATCTTTGAAATGTATTTTAAAGAGCGTTCTGTGCCTACTCCTAGCTCTGTGAGTGTTGAGAGGGCCTTTGTCCAATTGCATTAAAGTTCAGATCTATGACAAAATTCACATGCAGGGAACAATTAGTGCATAATTGAGGACAAAAGCAGGCGGCAGTGTGTTGAAGTGCAGTGGAAATTCAGATAAGGGGGATGTTTCTTTAGGTTGCAGGAGCTGGCTGAGGCTCCAGAGAGACTCAAGCAAAGCCCTAAAGGATTAGATCAGCAGTGGAAGGAGTAGGGGAGGGATAAGCTCTGCACCTGTAGGACCCCAGCGTTCTTTCTTCTTCCCTGGAGAAAATTAGTTTCCAATTAACATCCATTGTTGACTCGATTGAAGATAAAGGAACACATTTCTTTATTTTTATTTTTATTTTTGAGACGGAGTCTCGCTCTGTTGCCCAGGTTGGAGTGCAATGGTGCAATCTCGGCTCACTGCAAACTCCGCCTCCCAGGTTCACACCATTCTCCTGCCTCAGCCTCCCAAGCAGCTGGGACTACAGGTGCCTGCCACCACACCTGGCTAATTTTGTTTTTGTATTTTTAGTAGAGATGGGGTTTCACCATGTTAGCCAGGATGGTCTTGATCTCCTGATCTGCCCGCCTCAGCCTCCCAAAGTGCTGGGATTGGAGGCTTGAGCCACCATGCCTGGCCTAAGGAACACATTTCTAAACTTTTCTGGTGGCTAGGTCATCCTTCAAAGGCAGTGGCTTAGGTAAAGTGTAATCTGCAGACCAACAACACCAGCATCACTTTGTTGTTAGAAATGCCAAGTTCTTGTTAAACATGTAAATGCTCAGACCTTATTTCAGACATACTAAATCAGAACCTTTTGGGGTGGGCCTGAGAATGTGTATTTTACCAAGTTCACAGGTGGTTCTCAAGCATGCTAAAGATCAAGAACACTGTTCTCAAGTGTTTTACCTGCCCACGCTTTGCACCCAGTCCATATTTGGAGTGAAAGAGCTGAGACCTGCATCTAGAGGTCCTTAAGTATGGACCAAGGCTGGGCAGGTACTGATATCCAATTAGCAGATCATGTAAATGGAAAACTGCATGACTGCACCCGGGCCAGCAGACTAGTTAAATAAGTAAATAGAAGGACGTCTGGCTCTCATCTCCCACAACTGCGTCATATTTTTCAATCCAGGCACCAGGCAGCAGAAGCAGCAGGGGTGGGGTGGCTCCCTGGCATGAGGCAGTTCTGGCTATCTGGGGAGAAGGAGCAGCCGTTTAAAATGCCCTCATGAAAATAACTCGCCATCAGCAAGTTTATTACTCAGCGCTCATTCCCCTGACAGGAAGGCAGAACCATAACCAAGACTCCCAGTCATCCTGTCAACCTAATTTCATACTCCCTCCCCTATTCTTTTGTTAACACTAGTTTGGGGAGAATTTTCCTGATTCATTGAACCTCCAAGCCCACAAATCATGAGTCTTTCTATGCTCCCACTCCGGATAGGGTTTGGAGAGCATGATGAGAACCACTTGCATATTCTCAAACGAATATTGGTTTCTCAACAGCCTCTTTTAACACGATAATGCTACGAGGGGCTTAGAGGGGAGGGTCTCCAGGGGAGGTCAGGGTTCCTTTGAGAAAGGCCTGTCCAGATGGATGGGCTGGGCTTTCTAAAGCCCAGCAGTTTGGTTTCCAGTGGTGGTTGGATTCAGCTGCCAGAAATCCAAATTAGGAAAGTTTTGTTGACAACCCATAAGAGGACACTCTGAAAGATGGATTGAAGGTTATTGCCAACCCTGAACAATAAATAGATGTCTATACAACCCAGAGAAAAAGCATGTGCAAATATATATGTGTAAATATATATATATATATATATATGCTGTGTTTTACCAAAACAAATGTGTTTCTCACAGTCTTTGCCATGGACAAAATGATCAAAACCAGCTGCTCTGTGGAGTTCTTCATTGAAAGGAAGAGAGAGGTGGAGTTGGCAGTTAAGAGGGATCTGCAGACACACTTCAGCATCAAGCTGACTTATCACTTCTCTGGCAATGGTTAACATGCCTGGTCCAGCCACCCGTCATGTGGATGTGATGTGCCTCTGAGCAGTTCTGAAGATGACAGGTATTTACTTCACCCCCAAATCTGAGAAGCAAAGGGTCACATCACAGGGGAAGCTGGTTTGCTTCTGAGCCAGTTCATTTGCATTTCTCATTAATCCGGGCTAGACCCTTTTCCAAGTCTCCACCATAATCTATTCACAACAGTTCAAACATTTGACTTTGTTTTGGTTGAGTTTACTCTAATGTGGTTTCTGCATAGCTCTCTCTTTTATGGTAATCAAATGTTCTGCCAACATTTCTCCTGCTATGTGCACCAGCTAAGGAAACCAGATGCTTTGGGTTGGTCTTTTCAATGTATCAGAGTGTTGTTTTTGTTTAGTATTTCAGAGGTTTGGCTAAAGAGCACTGTTTTATAAATCTGACCCCTGATGCACCCCATTTCCCAACCTACTAATAGTTTTGGCTACTGCTCCCATCTTGATTTGAAACTGCTCCCCATCACTATACAGATTATCATGTGGGAAGACAAGCTCATTTAATTCGTCTTGTTTGATTTGCTTAATTTTCTTGTTGACCACTTACTCCATTCTGCAGTTTAAAGTGGGTGGATAGAGAAGCTGACCAGCTGACCCAGAACCACGCCCTCTATTTTATCTCAACCAATCACAGGCCTGGGTGGGACTGCTCTTTGATGTGTGGGGATTTTTCCCTCCTCACACTATCAGTGTGGGAAGGAAGCAGGCCAGTTCTCGTGGGAGTGTTGGCTTATAATGCAGACTGAAAGTGTTTCAGAAAAGTAACTTGGCATTGAATCAAACTAATAAGTGAACTGTTTGTCTGTATGGATTGAAGAAAGACTTTCTAGGGCCTCAAGACTATGTGGGAAAGAGAAGAGAAGAGGGCTAAGGTGACTCTGTTAGAGGAAGCTGTGTAAAATATGGGGCTTGAAGTCAACATAGTAGAAGGATCCCTTACAAATGGGGTGATATTAAAGGAAACAATCTGGGAACTTTAGCCCTCTCTGACCCTGGTTCTATCCTGTTTCCTCTTGGTTGGTGGCTATGATTCTCTGCTTGGCTTTATGTCTGCTTGACTTCTTACAGAAAATAGGAGGGAAAACTAAAAAAATCAATGACCTAATTCAGGAGTCAAAGAAAACCAAAGAGAATCAAGTGGTCTCCAAAGACTGGGCTTGGATACCTGAAATAATATATAGAGAAGCAGCATTCGAGATTACATATGGTGGTTAATAATGACTGAGCCACCGAAAAAGCAGAGGGAAAAGGGCTAGATATATGCTAAACAAAATCAGTGGGATGAGGGGTTCTCCCTCCAAGGACTTTTAATGTTTGCTCTGAGACCTGGAATTTGAGGTTCCAAAAGACACAGGGTGAGGAAAGCATAAAAGGGAACAAAGTTCCAAAAAAAAAATAGAGGTCAACAGTTAATGGGTTAAAGTTAGTTTAAGGCTATGAGTCTAAAATCCAGAGAAGCAGCACCAGACATTGGTTTTTCAAGAACAATAGCTACCACCACACACATACAAACTCAAATACAAATTTGAAATCCCTAGGGAAGAATGTTCAACCCAGAGTCTTGGCATTTATTCCAGATGTTCAAAAGACTACACTTTCCCACTACAAGTTTGTGCCTTTGTGAAGTTTACTAACAAGGGGTGGTCCATTTGAAATGGCCCCATACCACCACAGTAAGGAGTACATACTTGTTAAATTTCAATTATGTGCCAGAACAATGTGGGGAAGCTGGGAGAAGAGAAGAGTGGTAGGGACAAAATCCTTGTCCTCTAGAAATGGGCTAAAAAGGAGATAAGGCAAGGAGGTGGGCATTTTTGGCAGAACAGCAAGCAAAGGTTGAGAATAAAAATGAGCAAATTCATGAAAAATGTTTCCATGTTTTAGCCCAAGCAGGACAATATATCTCAACTACAGGCTTTACTTCTACAAATTATTGACTGCGTCTGGATCTTGTTATAATTTTCAAACATGCTTTTGAAAATCTAGGCACATGTGAATTAGTCAGGGTTCCCTAGAGGGACAGAACTAATAGGATATATATATATATATATGAAGGGGAGTTTATTAAGTAGTATTAACCCACATGATCACAAGGTCCCACAATAGCCTGTCTGCAAGCTGAGGAACAAGGAAGCCAGTCCAAGTCTCAAAGCTGAAGAACTTGGAGTCCAATGTTCAAGGGCAGGAAGCATCCAGCACAGGAGAAAGATGTAGGCTGGGAGGCTAGGCCAGTCTAGCTTTTTCATGTTTTACTGCCTGCCTGCTTTATATCCTGGCCATGCTGACAGCTGATTAGATTGTGCCCACCCAGATTAAGGGTAGGTCTGCCTTTCTTAGCCCACTGACTCAAATAGTAATTTCCTCTGGCAACACCCTCACAGACATACCCAGAATCAGTACTTTGCATCCTTCAATCCAATCAAGTTGACAGTATGAACCATCACAACATGTATTTTACTCATGGGCTGTAATGAATTTAGCAAAGGGAGAACTATCTTGCTTGAGATTTTTTTTTTTTTTAATGAAACACATTCTCACTGTCACCCAGGCTGGAGTGTGGTGGTGTGATCTCTACTCACTGTAGCCTCTGCCTCCCAGGTTTAGGTGATTCTCCTGCCTCAGCCTCCTGAGTAGCAGGGATTACAGGCACCTGCCACCATGTTTGACTAATTTTTGTATTTTTAGTAGAGATGAGGTTCACCATGTTGGTCAGGCTTGTCTTCAACTCCTGACCTCAAGTGATCTACCTGCCTCGGCCTCCCAAAGTGCTGAAATTACAAACCTGAGCCATCATGCCCAGCCAGATGATTAATTTTCATAGCAGCCACATCAATAAGATCCAGATTAATGACTTTTCCAACAATTATATATGTAGTTAGAGTTGGATATACAGCATGATTGAATGGATTGAAGATATTAATTTGCCATTCTCAGAGTTTTTCAGAGGTTGGCTCAATGAGAAGACATAGATAAACTGGATTTCAACTATTGTGTCATTAAATGTTGTTATTCCTTTTCTTTTTCATTTTCTAGCATTCTGCTATTGATTCTCCTCTACTGTTCATTTTAAAGACATGCACACTAGCTTGTACATATATGCAAATGGTGGAAGGGCATCACCAGAAGCGGAGATTTTTGCAAGAGGTGGAGGGGGTCAAAGTGATGTTCCCAGAAGGGGAATGTAGATGACTTGCAGGGAGTGATGGATCCCTGGAAATGCAGATGTTTGTAAGGAAATGATTTCAAGAGCCTAGTCAGGGTGTGATATCATCAGACAATGCTGAGATTTTGAAGTAGGCTGAATGGTGGTTTTGAAGTTCAAATCCTAGGGAGCTGAGTGTCTTAGAATGCTGATAGAACTGCCAACAAGTTCAGAAAAGGAGGTTAGCTTTTTCTTTGCTTGCCTGTGTATGATGGCTGGACATTTATACAGAGGTGTTGTAGTAGAATAATTGGAAAAATGGTCCCAGTTATTTCCCTCTCTGAATCCATATTTCTTAAAATATGATTTTGCATCTCCTTCCATCAAGAGGAGTGCATTCTTCCCAAACCCTTGAATCTGGGCTGGTTATGCACCTTGCTTTGGTCAATTGGAGTTATGTGGTGGAAGTAACAGTGTTACAGTTCTGAGCCTTGCACAGGTGTGTTTACTCTCTTGTAAACCTGTCATCACCATATGAGCAAGTCCAGGTGAGCCTGCTAGAGGGTGAGAAACCAGGTGAGCAGAGCCAGGTCATCCCAGTTGTCCCCTCTGAGGCCATCTGAGATCCCCCAGTTCTTATCCACCTACCACGTGACACGGATGTGTGAACACACTCAGCTGAGATCAGTCAATTTAGGCCCAGATCACAAAACCATCCAGAGTATTCATATACTCATGAGCAATAAAAATTAGTGACTGTTGGCCAGGCGCGGTGGCTCATGCCTGTAATCCCAGCACTCTGGGAGGCCAAGGCGGGTGGATCATGAGGTCAGGAGATTGAGACTATCCTGGCCAACATGGTGAAATGCAAAAAATTAGCCAGGCGTGGTGGTGGGTGCCTGTAGTCCCAGCTACTTGAGAGGCTGAGACAGGAGAATGGCGTGAACCCGGGAGGCAGAGCTTGCAGTGAGCTGAGATCACACCACTGCACTCCAGCCAGGGCGACAGAGCAAGACTCTGTCTCAAAAAAAAAAAAAAAAAAAAAAAAAAAAAACAATGACTGTTTTAAACCACTAAGTTTTAAGATTGTTTGTTGTGCATTATTATTATGGCAATGGATAACTGATACAGGCATCTAGGACAGAATTCACTTGCAGATCTAAAAGAGATAAAAAACAGAAGCTAGAAATTGTATATAGAGTTGATAGGAAAACCACCTGATTACAAACCACTTATTGGAAATGCTATATGGAGAAGAATTAGAAGACATGGTCGGCCGGGCGCGGTGGCTCAAGCCTGTAATCCCAGCACTTTGGGAGGCCAAGACGGGCGGATCACGAGGTCAGGAGATCGAGACCATCCTGGCTAACACAGTGAAACCCCGTCTCTACTAAAAAATACAAAAAACTAGCCGGGCGAGGTGGCAGGCGCCTGTAGTCCCAGCTACTCGGGAGGCTGAGGCAGGAGAATGGCGTGAACCCGGCAGGCGGAGCTTGCAGTGAGCTGAGATCCGGCCACAGTATTCCAGCCTGGGCGACAGAGCGAGACTCTGCCTCAAAAAAAAAAAAGAAAAAAAGACATGGTCACTGAGCAGGAAGAGACATTACTCTGCCAAAGTATTATTGGAAAGACTGGAGGTGGTCTACTATATGGAAGCATCTCTGAAGTCTAGACATAAACCATCACAGCTCTAGAAAAAGTGGTAGAGCAAACACACTTTTGTAAGAGGACTGCAACATAGGAAAGTGATTGAGTTTGATATAAACAAAACCATATAGGGTGACGGACAGAAACCAGATTATAAGGTATTAAGGAGAGAGGAAGAAAAGACAAATCAAGGTTAATATGATTTCCTATGCATTCTAGAGGAAAGATGTGGTAGTGTTGTAGGAATTCCTTCTTAATTCAGCTAAGAGCTTGATTCTTGTCACACGCCCATGAAATACTAGGCTCACAGATACTTTGAAGGGTGAGAATAATGGAATTTATTGGACAAAAAGGAAAAAAGGGAAACAGGGACTCTCCACAAAGCCAGAGTCCTGCTAGTGGGCAGATTGAATTCCAGGTTCCACCCAGGAAGAGGAGGGGCCAATCTCCTCCCCCCTGCAAACAGCACGAACCTCTGTAGCTTTACTCCAGTGCTCACTCCTCCCAGTGCACAGGCCAGTTGGAGTTTTTGCAGGAACCCATTTGCACTTGGCTGTCTCAGTAGAGACTCTGATAGATGGGAGAATGGAGGGAAGGCCTTTCCACTAGAGGAACCAACATGTTCTTAAACACAGAGAGGTCATACCAGACAGGAGAGAGATGACTCAGGGGAGGGGTGATGATACCGGGGCTACTAATGGCTGCTTTATAATGTTAAGACCATTGAAGTGAGATTTGACTTGAGGGCCTACAGCATTTGCAGATATTCATTAATTCTGTGAAATTCCTCTGTGAGATTCAGTTACACATTCTAAGTTGGGAGCAGTCTGAGCACCAAAAATAACATGGCTATCATATTATTTTACTCATGTTACAGATGAGTAACTTTAGATATCAAGTAGTTAAATAACTTGCCCAAAGTCAAACAGGAAGTCTGTTACTGAGTTGCTGAAAGATCCCAGCTCCACAAATAAACCTCTAGTCTACTGGCTTTTCACCAAATGAGTTAGAAGTCAGGTTAAGTCCATTTATTTTATGGATCCACTGACATAAGCAAAAAAAAAAAAAAAAAAATTATTTCTATGAGAGGTTCTAAATATCTAAGATAGTGTTGACTTTTCCATCTTTTTATTTTATTTTTATTCTTTATACACCTTTACCTTATACACAGATATGTTTGGCTTCTCTCTGTGTTTTAAGATGGTACATGCTAGGTCTGGGATGCAACATCCAGCTTTTCCTGATCTACATTGACTTTTTTTCTTTTTTGGGATGGAGTTTTGCTGTGTCACCCAGGTTGGAGTACAGTGGCGTGACCTCAGCTCACCACAACCTCTGCCTCCTGGGTTCAAGTAATTCTCCTGCCTCAGCCTCCCGAATAGCTGGGATTACAGGTGCCCACCACCATGCTCAGCTAATTTTTGTATTTTTAGTAGCGATGAGGTTTCACCATGTTGGCCAACCTGGTCTCAAACATCTGACCTCAAGTGATCCACCCGCCTCGGCCTTCCAAAGTGCTGGGATTACAGGTGTGAGCCACTGCGTCCAGCCCACGTTGACTTATACGCAATAGAAAACTCTTGAAGGCATTTATTAGGTTCCAGAGTTTAAAATTCTTAATGTTTCAGGGAAATCCCTTTGATCTGCTAGAGTCTAGGCTATGAAAGGTGATCACCATTCTTGGGAAACACACCTAAGTGAATTCACCTGTGAAGGTTATAACGCTGCTTATCACTTTGAAGCTTAACTTTCTCCTGCAAGATCTCTCAGTTTTGCTAATTTCCTTCTCCTTGGTTGGTCCAAGGAAATTTGTCCACCACACCAGAGCTTTCAGCCTTCCAGGTTCTCTATAGAATGAGAATTTGATGCTTTAAAAGTAGAACCTGCATTCAACCCGTTTGACACATAGAAAGGTAGCATTTTTTCCCTTTTTAATGCAGATTAAGAAAGCTAATGAATATTAATGGCAATATGTAGTCACCTATTAAACAGCCTTGCACGTGAGATGCACTCTAGCTTCCAAGACAATTGGGAGAAATGCAAAACTGGGGAGAGTCAAAGTGCCAGACAAGAGAGAAAACAGAAGCTGGAAAAAGTGGACAGAAACTTGATAAGAAGAGAAAAGCAACTAGAAAAAGAGAGGAAATGGAAAATATAGAAAGCAAATGGAGTGGAAACATGTCAGATATATGTAGAAGTGTGTCCTGAATTGGTGAGTTCTTGGTCTTGCTGACTTCAAGAATGAAGCCACTGACGCCTGCGGTGAGTGTTACAGTTCCTAAAGATGGTGTGTCTGGAGTTTGTTCCTTTTGATGTTCAGACACGTTCAGAGTTTCTTTCTTCTGGTGTGTTCGTGGTCTCACTGGCTTCAGGAGTGAAGCCGCAGACCTTCGCGGTGAGCGTTACAGCTCTTAAGGTAGCTTGTCTGGAGTTGTTCATGCCTCCCAGTGGGTTCGTGGTCTTGCTGGCCTCCAGAGTGAAGTTGCAGACCTTCGTGGTGAGTGTTATAGCTCATAAAGGCAGCATGGACCCAAAGAGTGAGCAACAGCAAGATTTATTGCAAAGAGTGAAAAAACAAAGCTCCCACACTGCATAAGAGGAGAACCTAAAAGTAGAACCCAAGGGGACAACCCAAGCAGGTTGCCACTGGGGCAGCCTGCTTTTATTCCCTTATCTGACCCCACCCACATCCTGCTGATTGGTCCGTTTTACAGAGCGCTGACTGGTCTATTTTACAGAGAGCTGATTGGTCCGTTTTACAGAGAGCTGATTGGTGTGTTTACAATCCTTTAGCTAGACGCAGAGTGCTAGACAGAAACGTTCTCCAAGTCCCCACTAGGTTAGCTAGATACAGAGTACTGGTTGATGTATTTACAAACCTTGCGCTAGACACAGAGTCCTGATTGGTGTATTTACAATCCTTTAGCTAGACACAGAGTGCCAGACAGAAAAGTTCTCCAAGTCCCCACTAGGTTAGCTAGATACAGAGTACTGATTGGTATATTTACAAACCTTGAGCTAGACACTGAGTACGGATTGGTGCATCCACAATCCCTTAGCCAGACATGAAGGTTCTCCAAGTCCCCACTAGACCCAGGAGTCCAGCTGGCTTCACCCAGTGCATCCTGCACCAGGTCCACAGGCAGAGCTGCCCGCCAGTCTCGCGCCAGGTGCCTGCACTCAGCCCCTGAGTGGTGGATGGGACCAGGTGCCATGGCGCAGGGGGCGGTGCTTATCCTGGAGGCTCGGGCATGGCGGGCTGCAGGTCCTGAGCCCTGCCCCTCGGGGAAGCAGCTGGGGCCAGTGAGAATTCAAGTGCAGTGCTGGCAGGCAGGCACTGCTGGGGGACCTGGCGCACCCTCTGTAGCTGC
>NW_012116266.1:2898321-2901338 GCF_000951035.1 Colobus angolensis palliatus
CCATGTCGGTCAGGCTGGTCTTGAACTCCTGACCTCAAGTGATCCACCCACTTCGGTCTCCCAAAGTGCTGGGATTACAGAGGTGAGCCACTGTGCCTGGCTTATGTCTAATATTTTAATCAGCATTTTAACGTATTTTAATTGGGCCCCAGAGGGCATCATTGAAAGAATAAAAAACCAAGAACCCAAAAACACACAGAATGAGTGAGTGAAAATTAATACTCCTGGGAGTTCTCGGCCTTCTGGCTTGTGTTCTAACTATTAGATGCTACTGCCTTTCTCCAGTCTCCTCCACATCTTCTTTTGCCCTGGGCTTCCTGGTTTCCATGTTGATTCTGGTTGCCTACAAGATTACTTTGCATTCCGTCTCATCTATACAGCAAGGAGCAAGCACATCTTTTGTTTCCTTTCTTTGGGGATCAGTTTCAAAGTTCCCTCCACGGCCCAAAGTGTGTTGCTGGTGTCTTTGTTGTAGGCCTCTGCCAGCCCAAGCCCACTCCTCTCTCCCACCCCCACGATTACTGCCCTTTTCATCCTTTATTTGCAGTCCCCAGTCCGCTTCTTCCCCGCCATGCCTCTGTGGCCTTGCCTCTCTTTCAAGTCCACATTCAGATCTTTTCATCACGTTGCCTCAGCCTGAAAGGACGCCTATTTTTCTCCTTCTCCTCGCTTAGATTTATAGCCCTTGTCAGGCCGTCCTGCCGTGGCCTCTGACAGCCCCTGCCTTTCCTAACATCAGATTCATTGCTGTTCCTAAGGTCCTTTAAGATTTTAATGCTAAGTCTATAAATTTAGTTTTCTTTCTGCTTTAACCTTTCTTCAGACCTTCCCATTGTCTGATGGGATGTCCCCCAGGCGTTGATTTGCAGCTCTGTTCCTGCACTTTAGGGCAAGTTGGCGGAGGAGGGGATTGGTTTGAAGGGACAGAAGGGAAAATGAGGAAACCAAAGGCTGAATTTAGATTTCCATCAGCTCCAACAATTCTTCAGGGTTTAATAGGAATTGACATTTTCCTTCAAAGCTGTGATTTGCTGAGGACTTGTGGTACCTTTACATTAAAAAAGTATCTGAGAGTTTAAAAAAAGTGAGGGTGCGGGGGGAAGTTGCTGAGCCGATGTTCACCCTCCCTTAATAAATGCATCTGAGCTTACATTTTTCCTTTCTGATGTGTCAGCTGGGGATTGTCTTCCATTTTCTACACACATGGGCACTGCTTAAATCATTCCGATTTCTCTCCCAGGCAGAATTCTGCCGGGGAAACTTTTTACACCTTAAGATAATAAAGCCCCCAGTTAGAAGGGTGGAAATGGCAACCAGCTTGAAATTTCAGGAGAGAAGAGTAGGTCATTGCAGTGAAATAAAGAGCTTGCCAGCTCCAGGAAGCGCAATGAGTATATTGGAAGTATGATTTTTGAATTCATTTTGTCTTTCCTTGGCCTTGGAGGTGTTAACAGCACCGTTGGCCTAGCTTTTTCTTTCCTCTGGTTCAGGGCAGCTATAATAAGGAGGAAGGTTGGCAGAAGGAGTGGGAGAGACAGGAGAGAAGTACTTTTGTGTCCAAATCACTTTGATTCTATTGCTTGTTGGATCTGAAATTTATTCAGGGTGACTGTAAAAGTCAAAGGAGCAAACCATTAATGGACCATTGAAATATGTAAGCAATACGTGGAAGTCTTGTTTCCCCAGGCCAGACTTGGATGAGGTCAAGGCTTTTGTCCTTTGATGGCATATGTCTCTAGGAACCCACTCTCTTTTCTAGCTTGGATTCCAGGCATTGGAATTCTGGGGTCTCACTGATGCTTCACATACGTTTACTTCAAGTTCCGGTGTAGGCTACCACTGCTTTGATCTGAGTTGTGTTCCTGCTGGTGTTGTCCCTTAGGTCTCTAGCTGTTGCTGTCGCCATTGTCCTCAAACCTACTGCCAGGGTTCCTCTCTGTTCCCCCAGCCTTGAGGAACTGGTTCCCCAAACCCCCACAAATAAGAGGTTAACACATTTTGAAAGCCGACTTTAGGTGATTTGACATTCAAATAAAGGCAGCTTAATATAGAATGTGGCAGAGACTGGCTTAGCAGTTCATTTTTTTTTTCTTGGGCACATGGGTAGATTGCATGTGTCAGTCTCCTTTGCAGCTGTAAAATTTGCAACTGTATGACTGAGTAATTTATAAAGAAAAAGAGGTTTAATGGACTCACAGTTCCACATGACTAGGGAGGCTTCACAATCATGGCAGAAGGCAAAAGAGGAGTAAAGCCATGTCTTACATGATGGCAGGCAAGGGAGCATGTGCAGGGCAACTCCCCTTTATGTAAACCATCAGATCTCGTGAGACTTATATGCTATCATGAGAACAGCACAGGAAAGATCTGCCCTCATGATTCAATTACCTCCCATTGGGTCCTTCCCATGACACATAGGAATTATGGGAGCTACAATTCAAGATGAGATTTGGGTAGAGACACAGCCAAATCATATCATGCCCTGTCTAGTCTACTGGTCTGAGGAAGATGAGAGACATGTGAGGCAGACCTGGATCCAATTTGTAGCCTTAAACCAAGCCCAGCCTCACTCAGACTAGATAACCTTACCCTCAGTCAACCCACAGATTATGTGACTGAGAAATACTTCTTAGAAAAAGTCATTGCCCTTTTAAAACTTTAATTTAATTTTTATTGTATTTTTGAGAGACAGGGTCTCTATTGCCCAGACTGGAATGCAGTGAAACAATTTTGACTTACTGAGTTCCCAGGCTCAAAAAATCCTTCCACTTCAGCCTCCTGAGTAGCTGGGAGCACAGGTGCATGCTACTATGCCCAAAGAATTTCCTTTCCTTTCCTTTCCTTTTTCGTTTCCTTTTTCCTTTCCTCTTTCCTTTCCTTTCTCCTCTCTCTTTCTTTCTCTCCCTCTCTCTCTTTCCTCCCTCTCCCTTCCCCTTCCCCCTTCCCCCTTTCCCCTTTGTCCTTCCTTCCCTCCTTCCCTTCTTTCTTTCTTTCCTTCCCTCCTTCTCTTCTTTCTT
>NW_012116266.1:2903150-3050860 GCF_000951035.1 Colobus angolensis palliatus
TTGAACTCCTGGCCTCAAGTGATCTGCCCTCCCAAAGTGCTGGGATTATAGGCATGAGCCATTGAGGCCGGCCAACCCTATGTTTTCTCAAAAAGTTTTATAGTTCTATCTCTTACATGTTGGTTTTTGATTCATTTTGAGGTAATTTTTATATGTAATAAGAGACAAGGGCTTAAGTTGTTTTTTTTTGTTTTTGTTGTTGTGGTTGCGTGTAAATAGTTGTCCCAACAAAAACCACTGAGTTTTGAGGTTGTCACACAGCTTTGTGGTGGCAACAAATAATTGATGCAAAGTTTACCTTTTCTACTTCACATCTCATGCACTCTCACTGCTGATACATACCATGTTCTGAGGTGCTATGCTGAGCCAGCATTTTGGAGGCTCATTTTAAATGAGGAAGTAGTATGTGGTTGTCTGGAGAAAAACCCACATTCCTCCTGATACATGTTATTAATTGGTACTGGAGAAGAGCTGACTCCCAACCATTTTTCACTGTGATCCTCAGTTGGATACAGATAAGGTTTGGGAATGCTAAGAAAAGTAAGCTGATTAAAAGTCTCTTCTAAAAAAAATTCTTAACTACAATTCCTAGTATTAATGATAATTGTTAGGATACAAAACATCTCTGTTAACCTTTATGCTAAGTTTACAGCCTGTCTCTGGCCACTTCTTCTCTTCCTTCTCTATACACAGCCCACTGAGGGCCCAGAACAGACATAAAGGTGGTGGTGACAAGCTCTTTTGTGAAGATGGTGAAGATCTGAAGCATCCTTTGCTTCCTGATCCACGACTAAATAAATTCAGGCACGATTCTTAATCATTTTGCACTTCAGTCTCCTCATCAGAAAAATGGAGCTAATAGTAGTACCTACCTCGAAGGGATGTTGTGAATACTTAAGGAGTTGGTATCTGAAGCCTTTAGAATGGCACCTGACACAGAGCACACACCATGTCAATGTTTGTTAACTAAGTTTAAAAAATCTTGCTGCACATGGGCAGGGGTTGGAGTTGGGGGTGGGTCACCTGAATTCAAGTGGCTGACTTGACTTGAGCCTTATTTCCTGACCAGGTCCTCTCTCTCTAAACCTCTTCCATAGCCTTCTTGACTGTTTCTCCAAGAGGTGTGGGAGCAGTTCTTTCCGTTAGGACCCTTTTGTGGACCCATCTGGGCTTAAGTTTGGACAGCCCAGTGAGGGTGGGGATCAGTGGTATAGACAAGTCCTGTGGTATTTTGTCCCTGAGTTTTCCCTTCCTCCTCCAGCTGAGCTTGAGAGGGCCAGGATGGCGGGTTCTTCCCCGTCAGCCTTTCACTGCAGCAGGGGTGAGCCGAGCAGGTGCCCGAATCACATCCGCGGATTGGCACATGGCACTGGTGTTCCCCTTAAGGTGTGAGTCAGATAGATCCTGGAGATCCTTTACCTGGAGTAAAAAGTTAGAAAAGGTTTTCATTGGTAATGGAATTAAGTCGTGGGCCTCTCCCAGCTCATTTATTATGTAGTCTGTTTGGCGACGTACATGGAAGGAAAACAAGTGTTTCATCCCTAGTTTTTCCACCCCCCTCTTTTTATTGTCGAAGTTGAATACAGCTGCTGTACTTTTCTGCTCCAGCACCGGTGTCTGATAAGGGCACTACTGATTTATGGTGGGAGAGCCTGGAGGTGAATTAGTTATTCTCCTTATGTAAAAGATTAGCTATTTCTACTTTTAATGGATTTTTGTTGTGGCGTGTTTATGTATTTTTAGATGGATTGAGAAGTCTTCTGACCTCTAATATCATACCACACAAAGCTATTTGCAAATCATATTGAATGGCTGAATTGAAACCAATGAAAGCAAAGAAATGAAGAGTTATAATATTGAGTCTGAGATCCAAGATATTTTTCTTAATTTATACTCTTGTGTCCCAGAAGGAATACATGCATGTTGCACATAGGGTCATAGCCCAACAGACTGTATTAAGCTAGTGAGCACAGGGGTCCAGCTCTTTAGGGAGTTTCCCAGCCCAGCCCAAAGTGCGGAGGGGAAAAAGCCTGGAAAATGGGGACTAGGACTGTTCAAGATGGTGAACTTCCAGGGCATCAACTTCAACCATAGCTCATGGCAGGCAACTAAGTGTCTCAGATAGAAGACCAGGTTTTCTTTCCTTTTTCCTTGAAAAAAAGATGATGCATGTTCTCTCTTTCTTTTTCATCTACATTGAATAGACAATAAAAAGTTTTATGGTAAAAAGTTTTCCTTTTAATCCTGTTTCCCCTCACCCACTTCATTGGCCTAATTCTCCATTCCCTGCTGTGACAATCATTCCTCTTAGTTTGCCGCATATCTTTCCAGAGTTTCTTAATGTAAAACAATGGAAATAAACATTTTTATTCCCTGCTCGTTTATACAAAATTTGAGATGTTTTGTACACTGTCCTTATGTGCCTTATTTTTTTTTAACTTAGCAATATATGTTGGAGATTTTCTTTTGTAAGTACATAGAGGTCTTCCTCATTGAAAATTTGGTTCGTTGCTGTATAATATTCCATTCTATGCTTATTACAAAGTTTATTTAGTGAGTTCCCTACTGGTAAACACTTGGCTTATTTCCATTTTGCCATTTTAAACAAGACTGCAGTGAACAATCTTGTACATATTACATGTCACATGGATGTAGAGTTAATCCGTAAAATAAACTCTCCAATGTGGCCTGCTGGGTTAAGAAGTCTATGTATTTGTAATTTTTAAAATATATATATATTTTTAAGGTGGAGTCTTGTTTTGTCACTCAGGCTAGAGTGCGGTAGTGTGATCTTGGCTCACTGCAACCTCTGCCTCCTGGGTTCATGCAGTTCTTCTGCCTCAGCCTCCTGAGTAGCTGGGATTATAGGTATGCACCACCATAGCTGGCTAATTTTTGTATTTTTAATAGAGACAGGGTTTCGTCATGTTGGCCCAGGCCAGGTCTCAAACTCCTGGGCTCAAGTGATCTGCTTACCTTGGCTTCCCAAAGTGCTGGGATTACAAGCGTGAGCCACCATGCCTAGCCATGCGTTTGTAATTTTGATAGCTGTTTCCAGATTGCTTTCTGTTGGAGTTGTGCTGCTTACACTCCCATCAGCAGTGCGTGAGAGTTAGGCTCTGCTCTCTTACTCTGTGTGTGTGTGTGTGTGTGTGTGTGTGTGTGTGTGTGTGTGTGTGTGTGTGATCAAGTCCTATTTATTTCAGGAGCATGAACAGTAGAACTACTATTTATTTTATTTTACTATTTTTTATTTGTAGTTGATAGTATTTAAATAAGAGGGAATACAGGAGAGAGAGAAATGGGAGAGGGCCTTCTGGATGACCAGAATGTGAACAAGAAGCAGCAGTGACTCTAGATAATGATAATAATCCCAATAGCTCATACTTATATAGCATTTATTATGTACTTGGCACTAACTGCTATACTAACTGCTTTAACTTGTTCCCTTATTATGAGATTAGACAGGGCTCATTTTCATTGGATTTTCTTCTGATTCTTAAAAACAGGTATTGAGTATTTACCACATGCCAGATACTGCTAGGTGTTGGTTGATGTAATTTTGTTGACAGAAGTCCTGCCAAATGTCAACAAAAAGGGAATTTTGGAGGCAAGCTCTTACTCACACCAACCAATATTCTGTAGAAAATAACAACAGATTTTAAATTATACTCTTGTTTCTGGTCCTGTGTCATGTTTCCTGAAGGATGTTTGCATTGGAAACTGCAATATGAGGCAAGGTGTGTGGTTGTCTCACCTGGTGATGCTGAAGCAGGGCAAGTCGCAGTGGCTGCTTTACCACACACGTGTGCTGATGGTATGCTTTGTTTCACATTTCTTGGTTTAATAATTATAGTTTTGGACTGGAGGAGGTGGGAAGGGGGAGGGAGAATTTGATTATGTGTGCGTGTGTGTGTGTGTGTGTGTGTGTGTTGTAACACTAAGCTAAGAAATAAATCCAGTTCAACTACATATCAGATTTAGTCAATAGCTGGCAGTTATAATTAATATATGCAATGTACTCTTGCAGAGGAATATTGAGAAGGCAAAAAATTCTGAATTCATATAATAAAAAATATCTTTGGCCAGGTGCGGTGGCTCATGCCTGTAATCCCAACACTTTAGGAGGCAGAGGTGGGCGAATCACGAGGTCAGGAGATTGAGACCATCCTGACTAACATGGTGAAAACCCATCTCTACTAAAAATACAAAAATTTAGCCGGGCATGGTGGTGGGCACCTGTAGTCCCAGCTACTAGGGAGGCTGAGGCAGGAGAATGGCGTGAACCTGGGATGCGGAGCTTGCAGTGAGCCGAGATCATGCCACTGCACTCCAGCCTGGGCGACAGAGCGAGACTCTGTCTCGAAGAAAAAAAAAAAAAATCTCTCAGACCTTCAGGAAAATATACTGATGTTGAATGGCAAAAGTGTGAGAGGCCAGAATTAATTAACTTTGAGAGCCAGTTCCTCCCACTCTTCCTGTTTTTCCTCATATCCTTTCCTGTGCCCTAGGTCATCTTCAACATTGCTCCAGAACCTGTTGTCCTTCTCTTCTGTCTCTGGCTTCTAAAATTTATCCTTAGGTTTGAGGTAAGAGCTCACCTTCCCAGTCTCCTTTGCAGCTGCAATGCAGATAGTGTGACCTGGGCTCTACCGCTCAGATGTGCTGGTAGGAGCACAGGAACCTACTCTCTTGCTTCCTAATCCCAACCTGTCTTACAGAGCCAGGAGATGATTACTCTTTGTTCAGCTGATCGCTTTTCCTTACATTCCACACCATGGGGCCAGAATACCAAGTTACCCTTTTTTTTTTTTAGGATGAGTTTGAGTAATGAAGGGGATTGTAGGGTGGGACAACTGTGGTTAGAGTCTTAGACACTGGAAGAGAATTTTGGGGAATTTTAGAAGCTAGGGAAAGCGCTTGCAGTAGAAGATCTGTCTTTTGTGGGTATCAATGCCAGTTGGAAATAGAAAAATAGGGGACTTTAGAAAGGAAGGTAATTTAAGGTAACTGAAGATTGTTTCCAAGTCAGAAGCAGAGAATTGGGTTCTGACTCTAGAAATCTGGGTTAATGCTGTTTTTGTCAAGGTGCACTCAGATAAATGTGAAATCATAGCAGTTATTTCAAACAGTGGGGAATTTAACAGAGGGATTTAGATATAGGTATTATATATGGGAATAACTTGTCTGAGCTTAGAGTCAGCTGCTCTCTTTAGACAGGACATGTCCTTTCCTGTGTGACACAGGCCCTACCTGGCCCATTAACTTAGTAGTAGACCGGGCCAGTCTCTGAGTGTGGGATCATTATTATAGAGGAGTTTGTACTTGAAGAATCAAGACATGTTTCTTCCATTAATGTGTTTTACTTTTTTTTTTTTTTAATAGGTGAACTAGATTTTTGGTAACCATTGATGAGTGGCTCCCTTAATTTTTAGACCTGTACTTGGTACTCCTTAAGAACAAATCCAAAGTCCTCTCTGGTTCTCAGGCTATATTCCTAAGACATCCCATTCACACAGTTACGTCAGTTACGCAAGGACTCTTCATGCCTTCAGCCCCGTCCTGGATTCTAAGTTCCAGATCGGTTAATATGCAACTGCCTCATGGATGCCCTGAAGGCAACTTATTTAACACATCTGAGACTGAACTTGCGATGTCCCTACAAAATCTGGTTTTTTTCCAACATTCTCTCAGGGATGGACACCACTGTCTATCCAGAGGCTCAAATGACAAACCCAGGAGTCATCTACGACCCCATTGCATTTCCCCATATTCAGTCTATTGCCAAATTCCCTCTATTTTTACCTCCTAGATATCTTCTGGGTCTGTCCTTTTTTTCCTATATCTCCACCCCTAATTCCCTTGTCTAAACTACCGTCAACTCTGTCTTGAATTACTAAAACTGCCTCTGACCTAGTCTGTCTGCTCATGTTTGTTCCCTATAGACTGTAAGATCTTGGGGATAGTGGCCATGTCTGCCACTGTGCTAAGTACTGTGGGAAATATTTGCTGAATGCACATAGCAAGCACTCAGCAAATATTTCCCACAATACTTAGCACAGTGTTTTGCACATGGTAGGTGCTTAATAAATACTAGATACTTGTAAATACTAAATATTGAGTAAATTGAAATTAAGTTTCAAAATAGACTGATAATCAGTTTTCAACCTATCTAAAAGTACTGAAAAAGGTTTGTAAACCTCTATTTTTCATGGGCTGTAAAGGAATACTTTTCAGGGTTTTTAGATGCAAGTGACAGAAGCTGAGTCTGGCTAATTTTGCAGAGAAAGTGTTTGTTAAAAAGAGTTTGTAAAATCATTGTGAGAGCTGAAGAACCAGGTGAGAGGTTAAACTTCCAGAAACATGCCTATGACTGTGCTGTCAAACTGGTTTCATGGCGAAGCTACTGCTGCCCCCATCATGACCTTGACACTGTAATTTGCTGTGTGCAACTTCTGCACCAGAAATCAGACTTGTTGCCTTCACCAGGGCATCTGATTGGTGGATTACAGGTCCCATGTCTGCCTTGCCATTGCAAAGGAGACCAGGAAGGTGAGCTCCTCCCCAAACATAAGAAGCATACCTGAAAGATGCCAGGCAGCCACCAACATGACCAATGTCCTCTATGAATGGACATTCATAAAGTCTTCATGTGCTCCTAGCTCATAATTATGCCTCTGGGTACTGGCGTGTGCACAGTAAGTGGAGTTATGGAGATAAATGGTAAGAGTTCGACCCTGAGTACTGTAAACTCTTTCTACCTTTGCAGCTGATTTTGCACTTCACCATTAAATGCTTTAGTTTAACCATCTAGAAAATTAATGTAATACCATCTTCCAAGTGCTGAGAATCAGCAGTAATAGTAATGTATTTTGAGGTCCTTGGATAAAAAGCAGTCTAAAGATTCACTGTATCATTATTTAAAATAGATGATTTCTAATGAAAATGCTAAGTTCAAAGGGCTTGATGGCTTCTCAGGATGCAAAATGGGCAATGCCTGGTATATTAGCTTAATAAACCAGTCCCAGGGATGCTTGTCTGACTTTCCTTCCAGCTCCTCTGTGGGCATTAGAAGGCAGAAATATGCAGGCATGGTAATAGCTGTAATCAGTCACAACAAGTGAGCTTATTATATTGGCTGCTTGCACAGTCGGAGCCTTCCAAAGCTAATCACAGCCCTTTTGCAAAGTTCATTGGGTTGGACTTTCTAATACATCCTCATCCCAGCTATGCTGAGAGACAGAGAAACTGAAGATGAGGACCCTGATAGCACCATTTACCCATGTGTTATATGGCATGAGAGAATCACATGTGAAAAACACCAATCTCTTTCCTTTTAGTCATGGGATTTGCAATATTTCCAGCAGGGTAGTATCAGCAATTGATTTCCTGTTACAGCTCTCCTTTCTTTTCTAGTTCTTTTTCCCCTTAGGTGCAGTAGACTTAGCTCTCTTCTTCCCTGCTGCTGTCAGTCAGTTCTTTATCGCTGCCTTTTCTGACAAAAAGGGCTAACCCCAGCCTTTTAATCGCTCTTAGTCTCTTGCAAGCTACCTCTTCTTTCATGCATTGCTCTCCACCACGGAAACACCTTCATGGATCCTCATCTTCTCATTAACCCTCCTTCTTTTGTCTCCCATTGATTTGTCAAGTCTCGGAACTCCTGCACACATAGTGAACTTCCAAGGATTTGCAAGATAAAGTCACGATGTGTCTATATGTCTCTTCTGTTTCTGGTCTGCCACAAGCCTTTGTCACTTTCTCTTTTCCCTTTCCTCTCATCAGCTGGCACAGATGCTTCTGCCCTTCCTGTAATAGACCATGGTTCTGCAAACAAATGGACTCCTATGACATGGGCTCCCATAAGGTGCTTTACATGGAGTGTGGCAGGTTCTCTTTGCTGTTCAACAAAATGGGCCTGTGGAGAAACAAATGCATCAGGCCTCTGCATCATGTTGCACCAGTTGTGCCAAACTCAGCCTAGAGATAATTTAGACAATACACCTAAGCTTATTTGATGGCAAGCTTATCTGGAGGAAAAAAAAGCATTAGGAGTTCTTTTTTGGAGCAGTCACTAGATGCAGATTCTCAAAAAGGTTTTTCAGAGCTGAGTCTGGCCCCTGATCAGCCAGCGATTGACTATGACAAGAGAGGGAAAGGCACAAACATCTCCTCAGATGGCATATAAATTACAGTGGGGTGGCCATAGACTGAGAGCATGTTGGAGGTAGATTGACTATTTATTAAAATATCTTTTGTCAGCCCGATTTATTTTTGTCTTTCTTCATAAGACGTGATAGTTTTGCATCAGCGCATTTAAATGAAATAATTTGCTAAAGGTCAAATGCAATTCCCTCCAGCCAGCTTTCATTTACCTTCTAATTAATAACTAAATGCTCACACATACATTAGTCCAAGTCTCATGCATAAAATAATAACTGCCATTTATTGAACACCTATTACATCCCAGGCATTTTGCATATATTACTCAAATTCTTACAACCCCAGAAGGTAAGAATACCCCTTTAATAGAGGAGGAAAATGATGCTTAGAGAGCCTAAGTAATTTGCCCTTGGTCATGTAAATTACTGTCTAAAGCCAAATGCCCCATGCTTTTTCATGCCATGCTGTAAGGCAGCTGCTTCCTACAAAGGCTGGATGCCTTGTGCCATCTGTTGTTACTGATGAATGGAGAAATGAGAGGTTGGTATAGCAGTGTCTTACTTCCCAAGACAAACACCTCTCCATGGGAGGAAGCTGTGTCACCCAGAGCTCCTATTCCTTCATGGTTGTCATGGTATGTATTTGGGAGGGGGCAAAATGCTGTCTGCTACAGACTTTCTTTTCATTCAATTCCATTTTCTTCCCACATCCTTTCAAATGAGGGAGGGGTTGCAATGGAATCAGAAGAACACACGTAGAACGAGTAAGGCAGGTTTGGACATGCCTTACCTGGAGAGATGTGCAAATGGGGCAAAACAGATTTGCAGCCAAATGGTGACTTCTTAAATCAAGCATAACATATTGGCTTGAGGTTATCAGCCCGTTACTTCCAGAGAGAAGCAGGAAGAATAGAAAAGTAGGTAAAATGTGTTTCTGTAGCTTTCCAGCCTTCCTCCTGTGTCCTGTTTACATGTGTCCTGGACTCTGAAACTTTAGAATAAATTAGTCATTATACAAATCCACTGCTTATTTTTCTCCCACATTACTTTTAGTATGAATTTGTGAATGTCATTCAAAACTATTTTCATTTTCTTAATATTTTAAATTTGAATAAGCCAGGTAAGCTTTGAAACATTTATAGAGTAGTTATTTGACAACATCACAGTTAAATGACAAAATCACCGCACTGATTTCTCAGTTCTCCTTTCCATTATGCCTGTAATTTGGTATATTTCCAGTAGGTGGCGCTTCGTTGCTCCAGCGGCAGAGATCTGGGACAGTACCTGGGACATATTGAGCAAGAGTAACTTCTCAAAAGTGAGGTGTGAATCACTTGCATTAAATTATCTAGGCCCTATTACCTTTCCTTTGTTAAAACACAGATTCCTGAGCCCCAACCCTATACCCAGTGAATTTGACTCTCTGGGTTTAGGAATCTCCATTTTTAAAAGGCTTCCTGGTAATTCTGATGCAGATAAAGTTTTGAGAATCACTTGTTTTGAGAAAAATAGAAATGCAAATTAAAGATCTAAATACACGGTGGCTCACTCCTGTAATCCCAGCACTTTGGGAGGCCGAGGCGGGCGGATCGCCTGAGGCAAGGAGTTCCAGACCAGCCTAGCCAACGTGGTAAAACCCCGTCTCTACTGAAAATACAAAAATTAGCCAGGCGTGTTGGCAGGTGCCTGTAATCCCAGCTACTTGGGAGGCTGGGGCAGGAGAATCACTTGAACCCAGGAGGTGGAGGTTGTAGTGAGCCGAGATTGCACCATTGCACTCCAGCCTGGGTGACAAGAGCGAGACTTAGTCTCAAAAAAACAAAAAAAAAAATCTAAATACAAAATAGTAAGAACAGTATAGAAAGTAATACTCAACATAGAACAACATACAAAGAAATACTCTACCAAAAAATCTGTCTTCAAGTTAAGTTCTTTATCCCACTAGACTTTGATTATTATCAATCATTGTTTAAAGGTAACTCTACTTTTCCTTTAAGTAAAGGTCCAGATTTTTAATTCCTGTTAATGTTGAAAACCCCCAATCCCTTGGTCTCTTCTTATAAGCTACTGGCAGACTTTCTCATCCTGCAGCTTTTATTGGAAATCTTTAATACTTTGACCTTCTTGTAATGTCTTATCACCTGGCCAAATTTCAGCTAATCTCTTTCCTAAGAAAGTATGACTTTATCAATTCCATGAAAGTCTCCAAACCACCTTTTTGCTTCCTGTGTTTCATTGCTTTGAAAGAGGAAAGAGAAAAAAAAAAAACTAAAGATCGAATGGCAATTTGCATAAAATTAAGATTTTCTTCAATATGGAAAATGTCCTTTTGGCAACCAAGCCACACTTTCCCTCTACAACTGGTTTCTCCAGCTGTGGCAGAGGAAGTATTTTTGCTTGGATGGATGATTATTCTTCAACTAAATTAGCAACTACACAAATCCCAGCTGCTTTTATTTTCTTCTACACTACTTTGAGTATTGAATTTGCAAAAATCAGCCAAACTTCTTTTCTTTTTCTTAATATTTTAAATTTCAACAAGCCAAACAAGCTTTAAAGTATTTATTGAGTAGTTACTTGACAACATCACACAAACACATTTAAGCACTTCAAGGGCAATATATTAAGCTGATCTGCAAAATATTCCTCTTTTATTGCATTCAAGTCATTTTGTTTTCACTTTCCAAGTCTTGATGAGGAAATCTGATATTGGTTTGGTTTCATCTTTGGCTCCTGCCTCCTGGGAATAGGATTTCTAGCAATTATCACAAAGTGTCATTAGAATAAAAAACATTTGAATATTTTATTGGTAGGCTGCAGGGAGGGGTGGAATTGTCATAATGAGATATTACTTGCATTACATGGCTATTAAGGATTAAGGGTGTGTATCAATTGACTGATGATTCATTCATTCATTCATTTCCCATTTCAACAAACATATATTAAGGACCCATCTTGTGCCTTGTAGTGTTTTTGGTTCTGAGATAGAAAGATCTGAAATTGGCTTTCTCATCAAAATAGACACCACAATTTGGTAGAAGATAAATGCAGGACAAGATAGATAGTACAGATATGTGTACAGTTCTCTTGTATAGATACTTGTTCTTGGTCTCTTAGACAACCTAGAAGAGAAAAAGTTCCCAGGGAATGTTGGGGTTTAATTCCACCTTCATACAATTTCTATGGCCAATTTGAGTCAAGCCCTGGAGTCTTTTCCTCAGCCCAGGAATGTGAACATCTGCCTCTGATCTTGATCTTCTGTGACCCTAGATTATTTTCTTGACTTATCTGTACTCTTGGAAGTAATTCATCCCTCACTCTTTTTAACTGCCTCAGCCTCTTGCATCACGTGGAGAGCTTGTGGGTAAGTTCCTAGGGAATTGTTCCCAAGAGCTGTCAAGTTGCCATCATCTTAGAAATGTTGTTTCCAAAGGATAGAGAATTCAGGACCAAACTGAACATTAATGCAGGCCTCAATGGTGAGCATAGCATTCATTTGACTTTATGGCACAAAAGAATTCATAGCCATATTTACCCAAATAACAATCGGCAGCCCTTACTTCTAAATTATCCCCATTGTGTTCTGGAGGGCAGATTTTGTTGAGTGGAACGGCTAAGATGATGTATTACATTTTAGCCAATGATCTTTATTATATGGATCATTTACATTAAAAGTGAGGCTTCTATTCTTTGTGATTAATGGTTGGGAGTATGGTCTTTGGCGCTAGAATGTCTGTGTTTGAATTTGGCTCCATCCTTTATTTACCGGGCAATGTTTGGCAAGCTACTTCTCCTTTCTGGACTTCTCCTTATCTATGGAATGCAATAAGTAGTAGAATTTGTCTTGCAGGAATCATGAGGATTAAATGAATAATTCATTTAATACATTGTAGGTACTCAATACATGCAAACTATTATTGATTTGATTACTTGTGGTTCAGGAGTGATATGGTTTGGTTCTGTATCCCCACCCTAATCTCATGTTGAATTGTGATCCTGAGTGTTGGAGGTGGGGCCTGGTGGGAGGTGATTGGATCATGGGGGTGGCTTCTAATGGTTTAGCACCATCCCCTGAGTGCTGTCTTGTAACAGAGTTCTCACAAGATCTGGTTGTTTTAAAGTGTGTGGCACCCCTCACTTCTGTCTTCCTCCTGCTCCCACCACGTAAGACATGCTGGTTTTCCCTTCGCCTTCCCCCATGATTGTAAGTTTCCTAAGGCCTCCCCATCCATGCCTCCTGTACAGCCTGCACAACTGTGAGTCAATTAATTTCTCTCTCTCTCTCTCTTTTTTTTAAATAAATTACCCAGTCTCAGGTAGTTCTTTATAGCAGTGTGAGAACACACTAATCCAAGGTGCATCCCATTTCTCTGAGTGGCACTATTGTGGAGACACACAAGTGGGTCTTATTAAACTGGAAGCATCTTGTTATTTCTGATTATTACTGTTACTGGGGATGCATTCTTCTAACCCGTTCCATTAATGAGATTTAGAGTCTCTATGCTCACAAGAGCAGCACTTATTAACCTATAGGGCAGCTGTGAAAATAAGCAGTAGCCCATGTGCCTGAGGCCTAGCAAAGTTCAGAAGGGTGAGGGGAACCTGATAGAGATCACAGAGTGAGGAAACATTTTCTGTTTTATTTGGCTTCATAGAAATCTGTGTCCAGTGGCAAGCAAGTGACTGGGTGGGAAAGAGGATAGCTGTTGCTTCAGTTATTATAATCAGATGCTTCTCTTCTCATAGCTTCTTCCCATCTGCAGGACCTCCACATAGCAATATGTAATCACTGATAAATGTGAATGGGATTCCATGTGTTGCTTAGGGTCTGCATGGGGTTTTCTGGAGCCCCGAGGACTTTTTCTTAATTATCTAAATTTTTGAGTAGGTAATTCATTTCCATGATTCAAATATTGACAAATATAAATAGGTATACAGTGGAAATTCTCCTTCCTCTTTTATCCTCCTTCCTCATAGTTCTCAGCCCCCCTGCCCATAGGAAAACCGTATTTATTTCTTATTTAACATTTTAGGTTTACTGCAATGGAAACATATTGGCAGGACTGACTGCATGGGAGCGTGGAAGGTACAGAGGGTTCCGAGTGCAGGAGGGCGGTGCAGTTGACTTCATGCTTTGCTGTCACTGGCTTGAAATTCTTAATAATTTTGAACTCTATAATTTCATTTCGCACTGGACTCTGCCAATTACAAATTACACATCCTGCATATGAGACACGGTTCTTCACCTTGATTTTTTGTTTAACTGTATGTCTTAAAGATCTTTTCCTATTTATACATAAAGGCCTTTCTCCTTTTCTTCATAGCTGTCCAGTAGTTTATCCTTGAGAATTTAAAAACCATATACATGGTCACCCAACAGGAACTCCTTTAGGGATCTGTGTCCCAATTTTCCAGCTTTCTGATGCTTCCAAACTTGGGAGAGAGAAAAAAAAATGGAGGGAAGTACCAGGAAATCTTTTCTCTGGCTGAATCCCTCATTCCCTGCTGCATGGTTTTGGAAGCCTTTGGAAGCAATGCTCATTTCTTTACCAGCTAACTGCTGACCATGTCCCTACTGTCCATTGCTCTTTTCCACCATCCCCACCCTATTCCACCTGTCAGCCACCCCATTATTAAAATGCTTGGCAAGGAATCACCTGAGCTCCATTAGTCACAGCAGGCTACTTCTGTGTTTGCTTCAATCTGGAGGAAAATACTTAGGGCCGAATGAAACCATTGCTTCCAGAGACCCACCTTAAAAACTCCTCTTCCATTCCTTCTTCATTAGTACTCACCATCTTTTATGGATAAATGTATGGTCAGGGCTCAACCATGTGGCTGCTTTTGAGAAGGTAGCCTAGGCTGTCTCTGCTAAAGGATCTCAACTGTTAGAAGGCACCTTCAAGTGGTGTTCTGAAACCTGTAACTCATTTTGAAGTAGCCAACAGCTCTGGCTCCATTGCAGACCTAATGTCATACAGGACTGCTCACTCATTCAAGAGATAGTCCCAAGTTTAGAAAGTGCACTGCGCCATAGCTGTTCGGAGCAGTGCTCGTTTGGAAAGGACAGAGCATAACGTCCACATTCTCTGAGAGGCTAGTGCTGTGGCCCTTGCACATGAGCACATGCCCTGCCCCTTCCCGCTGACTATGGCTTGGGTTTGAGGACATGGATGCAGGATATTTGTGCCAAACTTGGTTGTAAGCATCAGCAGTGATGGCAGCCCTCCTGCTGAGCTGAGTGAGATGCTGGCAGCCGAGGGCAGGCAGCTGTCACCAGACCTGGCATGTCCAACAGCTGGATCATGCCCCCAGTGTCGAGCATTCATGTGGCACAGACACAAGCATGCAAACAGTGGAGCAGAGTGAATGGAGAGAAGATTCACAGCCTCGCTATGTTTTCACTTCTTTTCCTTACCAGGCAAAGCAAGAGAAACCACAAAGCACCCAATGGCTGCTCCTTGTTTAAATCAAGCCATGCCCTCGGCACCTGAAAGGAAGATTAACTAGATGCTAAAAATGCACTTTTGGAGTCCAATTCCACTGCCAGGAAAAGCTTCCAGGTATCTGATACTCCTCAGGGAGAAAACAGGCTACAATTCCAATTAAACACCATATTGAGTACTTTGGTCTCAGTATACTCTATTTGTTTAGTTTATTTGAATATTTGATAAGAGAAGTGCTGGGGTAGCAAAAAAAATTAATTAAAATAAGAAAGAACAATCTTAAGAGAGAAAGGGGACAAAAAAAGCTAAGAAGCTATAGACAGCTTCTCCCCACACCTGCCAGCAATGAATTAATCACTAATCCATTCATTATTTCCAACTTAGAAATCTCTGTTCCCTGGACAAAAAGACAGGGTTATTGTTTTTAAATGTCTAATTAAAACACATTGAAAGACAGTCTCTAAAATGGGCTCGGCCAGTACTAATAACATGTGTAATATGGTTGGGAATTGCTGAAGTGCAGTCTCAGGGCTTTCTGGAATGGGAGGGATCTTTTCTCATCGAAATACTGAGCCTTTGAGCCCTGTTTTCCTCATGGTTCACCACATGCTGCGTCTCATTCAGGTACCAGTGGGTAAAGACAAGGAGAGAATATCAGCAATGGTCTCCTATGCATCCATGTGGTGGGAGGGTGGCAGGAGGGAGGATTTCCACTGCAGCTGTCCTGGGCTGCTGATTGTAGTCTATATATTTATAACAGCCTCATTGAGACATAATTCACATACTTTAAAGTTCACCCTGGATTATATTTTAATTCTGTGCAATGAATTCAGGAAAATCCTGTGGAGATTTTCCTTGGGCTGAGAATGGACAGATGGAGATCTCCAAATCAGGCCTGCCTATCCACTCGTCCAGGTGAGGCCAAGCGCCTTGTCCATCCCGGAGCTGGCCGGCCCACACAGCTGCTTCTCCCTCTGTTTTTCTATTACCTGCTCGCCCTTCTCCACTTCAGCAGCCGAGAATCTTTACCCAAAGTGATTAATGGCTGTGTTGTGTCGGGACGGCTCTGACACTGATTGAGTCCCTTATCTCTCTTCTGTGTCCTCCCCATGACAGCTGCCCTCTCAGGTATCAATCAGTGCTTTGGCTCTCTATTCCTGGGTGAGCCAGAGACTGTCAGCAATGCATTCTGATTGTCATCTTCATCTGAGCTGCCACCTGCCCTGCACAGCTTAAAGGGTCTTTTTAAGGCACACAGGGGAGGGGAGGTGCCGACCGTGCTCCTAACCGCATCTGCCACAGCTGGGGACGATTCTATGTGTTTTGGACAAATTTGGGGAATATAGTTTCTAAAAGGCAGAACTGGGGACATTTACGCATATCAGCTGCTCAACCTCCAAACCTGGTTGGGAAGTGGAAGGGGGTGGCAGCAGCCTCATCCAGCAGTCCCCCCAGGAGACCCCATTACCCCCATAAAAATCAACATCTTGGGCCAGGCACAGTGGCTGGTGTCTGTAATCTCAGCTACTTGGGAAGCTGAGGCAGAAGAATGGCGTGAACCCGAGAGGCGGAGGTTGCAGTGAGCCGAGATTGCGCCACTGCACTCCAGTCTGGGTGACAGAGCAAGACTCTGTCTCAAAAAAAAAAAAAAAAAAAAAAAAACCAACAACAACAACGAAAACCAGCATCATGTTCTCTAGCAGAGGCTCAGTCACAAAGGGGACTCTGTGAAGTGAAGAAGGTGAGCGAAGGACACAATAGAGGGGGCCAGAAAGACACCAGATGAACACAGGAGTGGAGTGGGGCGAGGTGCAGTCCCTGAAAACGCCACGGAAGATGAAAACACAGGGGCTAGGGAGAACGAAATAGAACATTCGTCTAAGCCTGGCTTTTGAATTGGCCCCAAATGCAGTGACATTTTCCTTTTTGGCTGCTTTGAAAAAGGAGGAGAGGAAAAATGTAGACTGTGACATTAAAGATAGATAGGCTTGGACAAATTGAACCATTTTGAAGGTTTCCCTGATGCCCAGAGGGCTGAGGGTGAGTCTCCGCGGTGAGCTTTTGGGAGAGGCGAGCTCTCTTCTTCTTAAGTCCGGAGAAAGCTGCATAATGAAATGGCAGCTTTCAGCCCAGGCTGGCTACGGGGAGGTTTCATATTTAACGTCGCATTGGCTGGTGAGTGCGCTGGGGTTGGCTCATCCACTTCAGGCTGACATTTGCTACAGGAACTCACCGGGCCTCTCAGTGGTGAGAGGTGGGGCACAGGAGTGGGGCCAAGACACTGAGTGTTTTGGGTTCCTTAGGAAGGCACCTGTCGAGAGCCCCCTTCCCAGGCAGAGCCGTCCATTCTGGGCCTGGCCGTGCATTTGACTTTAAAAGCGGGTCCCTTTGGCTGGCCTCTCTGCATGTGAATGGCATCTTGAAGGAGCAGAAATCCCATTAAGGAAGAACGATTGACCCTTCTGTCTCATGCGGTTGCCTCTCTGCTGACCCTCCGTTTGTGGCCCGTGAATCCTTAATGTGGGAAGTGGTAATTGAAGAAGAGAGATTAGAGGAAAGAACGAGACATAGATCGCATGTGACACTGGAGAGCAAGGCCACTTGATCTGTCAACTTCTACAAATGAGGGGTGCTCCGTCCCCATTACCCCAGAACTTGTTGCAGAGCAGCTCCAAGCCCAGCATGTCTTATTCTTATTCTTCTTGGCTACTCCACAGTCTCCAGCATAGCTTCCATGCTGGCACCAGCTAGGTTCCCCGCCAGTATCTATGTAAGGAAAGGTTAAAAACCCAAGGGAACTCGGGTGCCAACAGGGATGAGGGCCAGGGATGAGGGTATAGGGAAACAACACGCCTTCTCCATAAAAATCGAGTTACATGAACAGCTAACAGAAGACGCATCTTGTGTTCACGCTACATCGAGGTGCCCAAAGATGATGGTCCTAACTGGTGCAGGCGGGCAGAAGGGATTTCATGCAGTGCGCAGGTCCAGTCTGCTTCGCTTGGCTTTGGCTGCCACTGCGACCCCCTTTTTGATTAGTACAGCAGAATTAACTTCCCCCGCCTGTGGGCTCTGTTCCCACCAAGCAACACAAATTGAAATAGTGGGGTGGCAGGCGGTGGCAGTGGGGGCTGTGCTGGGGAGGGGACCACAGGGGCCTTCCATCTTGTTAATGTAACACTTCCTTATGTGATGGGAGCAGAGAGCAGCCTGTAATGAATTTCTCCTGTGGTAATCATTCACCAGTGCATTGTGACCCGTGTGTTTTTGCTGTGCTACACATTTCCAGACTTTTGCAGTGACTTGTCAGCACCTAGTAAAAATGAATTGGACGAGACCCATCACTTCGGGCTACACCCCTCCAGCTGCCTTTCGTTCTTTTGAGAGAAGGAGTAGATGGGGCCACCTGGAACACCACTGTAGACTCTGGGGCTGTGGCAGGACGCTGAGCCCATCTCACAGGCAGGTTGATGCAGGCACACCAAGTTTGTGGCACTTGTTGTGCAGAGTCACATTCTTAGGTCCAAATGGCTCCAAAGTGGCCTTTGCCTTTTGCACCTGTTGTTTTGTGCTGCACAATGAGCTGTTCAGGCAGTTTCTTTCTTTGAGAAGGCACGGGTGCAAATGGCGGTACAATTAGGCATCTGGGTACCCCATGGGTTCTTACCAACTCTGGTGTGAAGATCCATTGATGGCGGGGGACAAGGCTATCGTCTGAGTCACACACACAAGCATCGCCATCTGCAGCTGTAATTCTAGCCACGTGGTCAATCGTAAGAAGGGGTTTATAACCAGCTTTTACAGCATTTGTGGATCATGATGATTAAACAACAGATGGGAAACCCAACCAAGATTTCTAATCTCTACCTCTTCGTTGATGGAGTGAATGAGGGCTGAGGGAGTCACTTTGTGGCCTCTCTCTATGGTTCAATCTATAATTAGGGTAGGCATGACTCCTCCCGACTTTCTGCAACTGTTTTCTACACTCTTTATTATCAAATCATAAGCATGAATTTTTGGTTTGGGAAATATGGCCCTGAAATTTTGGTAAGGTCCCAGGAATCCCATGGTGAAGAGAAAGCTCTTCAATTAGGATTATCAGATAAAATATAGGGCATCTTGTCGAATTTACATTTCAGATAATGAGCAATTTTTCAGTTTAAGTATGTCCCAAGTATTATAGGGGACTTAAAAAAAATCAAGATGCTCTTTAAAACATCATGGTAAAATCTGTATAACATTTACCATTTTAACCCTTTTGAAGTATACATTTTAGGGGTGTATACATTCACAGTGAAGTATACATTCACAGTGTTGTGCAACCATTACCACTATCCATTTCTAGAACTTTTTCATTACCTGAACTCTATACCCATTAAAAAATAACTCCCAGTTCTTTCTTTTCCCCAGCCAATGGTAACTTCTAATCTAACTCTTTGTCTCTAGAAATTTTCCTATTCTAGGTACCTTCTGTAAGTGTAATCATATACTATTTGTCCTTTTGTGTTGGTTTATTCCACTTAGCATGATATTTTCAAAGTCCATCTCTGTGATAACACGTATCAGAATGTCATTCATTTTCAGGATGAATAATATTTTGTTGTATGTACACACCACATTTTGTTCATTCATCTGTTAATAGGTATTTGTGCTGTTTCAACCTTTTGGCTATTGTGAATAATGTGTCTATGAATATCAGTGCACAGGTGTCTGTTTCAGTCCCTGCTTTCAATTATTTTGGGTATATACTTAGAAGTGGAATTGTTGGATCATATGGTAATTCTATGTTTAACATTTTGAGGAATTGCTATACTGTGGCTGCATGGGACATTTTTATTTGCTAAATCTGGCAACTTTCCAACCGCTTCAACAGAATTTTAATCTGAATATTATATTTAGCCTAAATTATCATATTTAAACAGAAACTAATACTGCCCATTTCCATGCTAAAACTTATGCATAATCTCTCCATACAGACTCTTGGAAGGTTACTTGCACATTTTCTACTACAGTGAAGAACAGGTAGCAAGAAGCAAGAACAAAAACACTTATCTTTTAGTCTGTACAAACTGGGCAGCTTGATGCCCATCAGAGGGGAATTTATACAAGTCATTCATTCATTAATTCAACAAACATTTTTTATGTTCATTCAGTAGATGCCAGGTGTGAGCTGGGAGTCCTGATGCAAAGGTGAGTGAGACATTCCTCCTCACCCCCTACTTTGCTCTAGCCAAGTTTCCTTTGGTTTCAGCATCTTTGCCTTCTGCCCCTGCTCACCTGACTCATCCTAGGATTTCAGCTCCCATAAGACACAATGCTCAGGTCCCTGCTTAAACACACACAGCTCTCTGCACTTTGCTTTGGAGCTCTTGCCATATTGTTATATTTGTATGGTTTCCTGATTCACTTGTGTGTTTCCAGACTGTAAGTCCCTGAAGACAGAACCAGGTTGTTTTGCTGATCACGTCTTCTAGCACCTAGCGAGGCACAGTTTAGTCATTTAATATAGAATAGGTTTATTATATAAATGAATGGGTACATCAGTTCTTCCCTCAAGAGGTCATGGAAGATAAATAAGCACGTCAGTTTCTATGTCAGTAGATAGGAATGAAGGGCTCTGGGGAAAAGAGCAGTTCTGTCTCTGGGGAGCTGGGATTGGGGGCCAGCTCCACGATAACATCAAGCCCAAAGATGACATCCCCGCTGTCTCTGCAGAAGGGAGCCTGAGAGAATGTTGGGAAGGGAGCATCCGGAGAGCTTTGCCTTGCTGGGCTGTGCAACACACATACAGACAACCAGCCAAAAGCACCCGATGGACTAGAATGTCATAGCATAGCTGGGGGTTCAGAATCCATGTAGCCCAAACATCCACTTTACAGATGGGAAAGCCAATATGTGTTGTGGCCTTCCCAAGGTCACACAGGCAGAAGCAGAACCGAATCTTGAACCCTGGTCTCCCAAGCCCTGAGACAGTGTTCTCCGCCTCCTCATGATGTCCATGTTCAAGGGGAAAGGAGCACTGGGGAGTTTCAAAACCCTTCAAAGCTTTCTTCGAACTCCCACAGGCATTAAAAATAGTCAGCTGGGAATAGAAACACGAATGTGCAAGGCGAGATGAGATGAGGGGTGAGAGGAGGAAAAAAGGTGAAGACAGAAGGCAAATCTAGAAAGGCCGCCTGCCACCCGCTTTGGAGTCAAGGCCCTGTCGGGCAGTTCTGTGTGAGGCTTGGCAAGGCGGAGGTGCAGCAAGGCTGTGCTTCAGTTCCCAGTGGAGGCAGTCAAGGGCTTCAGGATGAGATTAATTAGTGGGGCTATGCTCCAAACCGCGGCAGCCTGGCCCTGCAGACGGTTCTGAGAAGCCTGGGGGGCTGTGGAGGCTGCAGCCTGCACCTTGCAGACTGAACGGCACTGTTTCTGGGGAGGCTGTAGAGTCTCAAGGGTAGAGAAGGGTCCATGGCTGAACACAGCTGCCTGGGCCTGCTGGTCTGGTGAGGGGTTTGCTAAGGGACCTAGAACCAAGCACCCCAAATCCTCACATGTTGACTGCCTGGTCCCCAGGACTTTGCCTCTCCACTGGTGAAGGGTGTTCTGCAGAGGCCTGGGCACCTCAGTGTGCACGTGGGCCTGATGGGGCGTCAGGTCAGGGTTTGTATCCTGTGTGGGCCCTGCTTAGGCTGGCCTGTGTCCTCTGCAGAGAGGGCTCCCTCCTGCACTGGTGCCACTGGGTAGGAGGTGGGTGAGAGATGGCTCAGACGCACTGTGGCCAGGTGGGATATGTTTTCTTAGTGAGAGGGCCTTCTTTTCTTACAGCACTTGTAAAACTGTGGTGACAGGAACAGCAGTCGTGCACACACACACGCGCGCGCGCACACACACACACACACACACACACACTTGTCCTATAGGGTTTTCTGGCAGGGAAGGGAGAGGAAACAGGTGTTATTCTTTGGATGAGCTGCAGAAGTAATCTAGCTCTTAGTTCCCTTGGCAGTCTCTTGCTTGGGCCTCCAGAGAGAACATGGAGGACATGTCCTTCCACCAGGAACTGCCCCTGAGGGTCACTGAGAAAACTCAGGAAGAAAGAGGATCAGCCTTGGAAGGTGTGGTCAGCAGCAGCGAGGGTGGCTCAGGAGTTCTGAGATAGGAATTCAGGGGCAAGCCCTGCCTTTGCCTCAGCCTGGGGCGATGTGTAACCTTCTAGGACTCTTCCCATTGTGTTGATGGGAATGACTGTTAAGTTACTGTGAGCCCCTAGGATGGATGGCGAGGTAGCTGTCAGCCCCCACCACCATCGGTTGCGTTTGCTGTTCTGACCATCACCCGCTTCCCACCACCCCACTCCCCATCTCACACCCTTTATCCCCCGGTGGAGAGATATTTTTCCCAAGAGTTTTGTTTAGCTCAGGCTGGGATTAGAGCCTGAAGGCTATGAGAACTGAAATTGAGTCATCTTTCAACCTCTTCAGGTTCCCTCCCACACCCCCATCAACACCACCAACATTGCGGGGGCAAAGGTGGCCTCTGCATCCAGATGGGTCCTGTTTTCTTCAACTATGGTTCTGTTCCAACCTCATTTCACTGGGCTGCCTGCCTCCCCTGAGTTTCATGTAAACATTTCCAGAAGGATGTAGATTAGGGGAAAAAAAAAAAAAAAAAAAGTCTTATGTAAACACTTGCTGGCTAGGGACCAGGAGAAATTATCAGTTTATTAGGGCTTTAAAAATATCCAAAAGCTCAACTAAAGGAAAGAAGAAATTGGCTTTTGTTTTAACCTGTTATTGTTGCTAGGCTCAGTACTACCATAGAAGCAGGCATCCCAGGACACACAAGACATTGTAAGATCACAGGAGGGGCAAAGATGGAAATTGCAGAGATTTGACTGTGGTAACCTTATTGGTCAGTGAGGAATGAGTGGTACTGGGGGCTGCCCTTTTTTATAAATTAAAAAGAGCGGAAGAATGATACAGAAGAGAGAGTACTTCCTCACTGGAGCCTTAAGGCGCAGTGTGCCCTGGCCCTTCACCTTCCCAGCCCCATCTCCAGTCCTTCTCCTTTGTTGATCATGCTCTTGCGTTTGGCTGTTTGCCTCCTGTCCCCCTCCCTGAGTGAAAGCTCCAAGAGCTTACAAAATCAGGAACTGCTCAAAAACATTTCTTAAATAAATGACTGAAACAGATTTCCTTTTCAGGGTGAACAGAGCCTCAGGATGGTGGCAAATTTGGCTCAGGTTCAGAGCTTCCATGGGGAGGGAGGTTCATAATGAAGTGTTTCCCTCCTCGTTGCCTGGGAACTTATTGTACTACGTAAGAGCATACTTGGCTTCCTTTAGCTTTCACTGGCCCAAATCTGGTATGTTTTGAATCCAATAACCAATGGGTGAAAAGGTCTTCAATCACCTCAGTCACCTGAGGCCAGGTTAGTTCTTCCACTAAAGGCACTGATCCCATCATGAGGGTGGGACCTAATGACCCACCTCATGACCTAAACATAATTACCTCCCAAAGACCCCACCATCTAATACCATCACAATGGGGGTTGAGGCTTTGCTGTAGGAATTTTAGGAGGATACAAACATTTTCATTTCTCCTGGAACAATGATTCTTAAATTTGAAAGAGCATCAGATTCCCCTGGTGGGCTTTGCTGAAGCACAAATCCTTAGGCCTCATCCCCAGAGTTTCTGATTCAGTAGATCTGGAATGGAACCTAAGCATATACATCTCCTCTGACAAGTTCCCCAGTGATGCTAACACTGCTGGCCAGGAACCACACTTTGAGAAGCACCATCACAGATGCTGAAACCACCAGAAACATTGACAATCGAGGGTTTGACCACAAAGGAAGGAGCAAATAATCTAAAGTTTTTAGATTATTTGTCTAAATCCAAAGACAGAAAGCAACCCTGTGGCCCTGTTGACCGCCTAGTCCGGGACAGCGTGGAGGTAATATGTCATTTAGTACAAGGCAAAAAGGAGATCAATACTGGGAGTGGGGTTTCCCGAAGGGATTGACTCAAGGAGATGGGTCAGCTAGTCTACCCACAGATAAAGATAACAGTCTACATCACCAGGGCCTGGTGATGTCCAGGGAGGAAGAGTTTGTAGGGGTCACAGCCTCTGAAGTCTACCAGGCAGGACTCTGAATTAAAGTAGGCCAGATGGCCCATCACCCATTTCCACACTATCTTCATTTTATAAGAAGACAACCAGCCCGTCAGCCTACTGCTTCAAATGCTGAGAAGAAACATTATCCCAAGAGGATGACTTACCATCTTAGTTTGCCCAGGATTGAGGGTTATTATGGACTGAATGTTTGTGTCCTTCTAAAATTCATATATCAAAGCCTCAACTACCATTTTGATGGTATGAGGATCTGAGACCTTTGGGAGGTAATTATGTTTAGATTAGGTCATGAGGTGGGTCATTAGGTCCCACCCTCATGACAGGATTAGTGCTCTTATTAGAAGAAGAAGACAGAAAGATCTCTCTCCATGGAAAGGCCAGGTGAGCACACAGAGAAAAGGCAGCCATCTAAAAGCTAGGAAGAGAGCCCTTATCAGACACTGAATCTGTTGTTGCCTTGATCTTGGACTTCCCAGCCTCCAGAACTGTAAGAAATGTATATCTGTTGTTTAAGCCACTGAGTCTGTGGTAGCCTGTTATACCAAGCTGACTCAGACAAAGGGTACCACCCTCTTCTTTGGTACCTGCGGCCCAAAGTGAGAACATACATCTTGTTTTCCTGCCTGAATGTTGCCTTTTCCAAAACCACCCTGGCCTGCCCTGTCCCCTATCCTGTACCCATAAAAACCCCAGGCCCCACCAGCAGAGCAGCAGAGTGGCAGAGAAGGAGAGAAGCAGCAGCCAGATGTTGGAGAGAAGCAGCTTGACTTCAGAGGGACAGCTTGATAGTGGGACCTTGAAGAAGAGTTCAGCCAGGGATGGCCAAACTCCAGGGGAAGATCACCTTCCCACTCTATCCCCTTTCCAGCTCCCCATCCCACTGAGAGCCACTTCCACCACTCAATAAAATCTTCCACATTCACCACCCTCAAATTTGTTTGTGAAACCTCATTCCTCCTGGATGCTAGACAGGGACCCGAGTGCGGGTGCAAGAGGCTGTCACTGTGACCCTACACTGAGCTGTTTAACACTTAAGGCATCCATGGATGGCAAAGCTAAAAGAGCACACTGTAACCTACGCCCTTTGGGGTTCCAGGGGTCATGGGCAACCCCTAGACTCTGCTGTGGACCCACATAGAGTTCTGCTCCTGCCAGTTGCCCAAAAGGGCTCATCCTGGCGTCTGCACCTACTCTTCTGTGTTCTCCCCCTCCCACAAGGGGTTGATAGCTGCAGGCTGAGTAAGCAAGCCACCTGTCATGAGTCCCGTGAAGGGGTCAAGGGAACTATCCTGTTTCAACGGGACATTCAGTGCTAAAAACCAGAAAAAATCTCAGGCAAAGTGGGATAATTTGGTCACCCTTATCCCAGATCTGTTTGTCTCCAACAAAGACAAGGCAGGAAAAAAAACCAAAACAACAACAACAACAAAAAAATCATGCAGAAAAATATCTCTGGTATAATGTTTATTTAAATAGTAATCTTAAAAAGGCTTTATACAAATCATATAAACACAGTTTGACATTGTTGTTTGTTTTTTACATTGAAGAATCACAGTAAAAGCTCTCAAGTTCCCGTGATCTGGCTCAGCCAGTGAATGGTCGAATACCTTTAACTGCAAACCCTAGAAAAGTTAACCTACTATGCAACAGGTTAACTCTTTCCGTTGTTTCTTGTCATTCATGCTTATTCCTTGAACCCTCATCCCTGTCAACTCCCCTGCCCCACCAAAGACAGAAAGCAACCCTGTGGCCCTGTTGACTGCCTAGTCCGGGAGAGCGTGGAGGTAATATGTCATTTAGTACAAGGCAAAAAGGAGATCAATACTGGGAGTGGGGTTTCCCGAAGGGAATGACTCAAGGAGATGGGTCAGCTAGCCTACCCACAGATAAAGATAACAAACACACCAAGGTGTCCCCTGGCCAAGTCAAAATTGGGCCCAGCTGTCTTTCTGTCTTATGACAGACCGGCCTCCAGCTTTGGTGAGGTATCTACATGTAGCCCTGTGTACTCTGCTTCTGTTTAGCATTCAAGACCCACTCAGGGCCTCCAATCACCCAAAGGTGAATATGGATATAGGACTTTTAGAGGGATGCAAGTTGAGTTGTACATAACTTAGAGGTGAAGTGCAGGTCTGAGACAGGGCTAGACTTTGGAGAACTGTAAAATGGCTCACTGGGCATGAGAGCATCAGGACCACTGGAGTAGGCTTCCAAACTTATCTTCTTCTGCAGGCTACTTCTGGAAATCCCTAGGACTTACAAGCTTTCTGAACACTGAGCATCATGGGAGGGTGAAGAGGGAAGGGGCTCATTAAAATCTTGCTTCTGCTGTGGGTCCAACTCGGGGAGCCCTAAAGCTAAGCCCTTGGGCTTGACAGCTCTACTTTTCACCTCTAACTACCACTGTGCCAATGAGTGCCGAGTGCCAAGATCAGCTGTGACACTCAGCCCTAGGTCAAAGTCACAACACCACCACTGAGTCCCACATGACCATTCACATACACAGTAGATACAGAGAACTCAAAGGCGCAAAGACACACACACACAAATAAATAGCTGTTGGTTGAACTCTTGCTCTCTGCATACAAAACACTGTGACATTACCATTTGAACTAGCATTTCCATAAGTTAACATTTAAAGGAATCGGCCAGTCCCATTCACCCTTCCCCTTTCACCTGGGTATAAGACAAATGAAATCGTGGGTGACCATAGCAGCAAAAATGGTCTGACATTGATATGCAATAGGCTGGTTGAATTTCAAATATATTTCCAGCACACAGGCAATCCTTAGGCGTTAATATGAAATCAAGATTTGGACCTTGATGCGAACAATCTTATCCTTCACACGGTTTCATTCTATTCCTGATGCCTCCCTTTGAAGAGTAGTTGAGAGTCATCTAGGGCTGTGACTACCACTTGGGTAGCAGGGCTCATTCCTTTAGTAGGATCAGTGGTGAGTTGGGGTACTTGGGAATGGAGCCATCGGGATTAGGGAAAGAAGAATGCCTTAATTCGTAAGATATTCACTAATTTTTACATAGAGGGAAAATACATTTTTCTTCATTTTTTCAAGGCACTTAAAAAATCACATAAATTGGTGTGCATGCATGTATGCATGTGTGCATGTGTGTGTGCATGTGTGTGAGAACCTAGGTCTCTCAAGGTTGAAGCAGTGTGGTTAGCATTCTTGTCCACAGTATTTGCGGACTTCTGGTTAGAATCAGTTCTTGTATATCCTAGCTCTGACTCTCCTGAAAGGTTGAAATGGTTGTTGTAACCCAAAGGAGAAGTCAGTGTTTACTAGCCTATTCGAGAGACAAATGCATTTCAAAGGGTCTCTGTCTACACTGCTCAGCCTTGGCCCTCATAGGATCACAGAGGTTGGGCTTCTCTTTCCCTCTCCACTGTTCTCCTTCCCATCCAGTGGTGACCAGTTACAGTATCTCATTGATGGGAAAAACATACCAACAGTCTATTTTTCCCTCTATTTTCCCCTGTCTCTGAGAATATCATGCAATGCTGCTTCCAGGGGCTTAGAGACCTGAAAAATGTGTGTGTGTGTGTGTGTATATATGTATATGTTATGTTTTAGAAGAACATGGAGGAGGGAAAAGAAAAGGCAAAACCACCACCAGAAGCCCCACAAGGGAAGCCCCACCACCAGACACTGTGGGTCTAGAATTAGCAAATGGCTCCTATTCATTCACAAAGCACTTTAAGGCTCATCCAGGCGCTTCTATGGATTTTGACGTGTGAAGTTTCCTTTCTGGTTTGTTTTAAATCGCATACAAGAAAGAACTGTTCATGCTGACCCTAAAATGGCAATTTTCCCCTGGATAAAAAAAGTTAAAGGCAACAACATCCTACTTAAATGCTAGGACTGGAAACGGCAGCTTGTAGGGTTGGCTGGCAGAACCTACACCACAGTAAATCCCTTAAGTCATAAGACAATCAGAGGATGGGATAAGCTGGACGGCTTTTTTGAGTTTTATTTGTAAAGATGGAAAGGCTGAAACGACACTTTGCTTTTCAAGTGTTGATTAGAAAGAGAAAGCGGAGAATAATCATCACTGCTCCGCTTCTATACTGGAAAAGTCGTTCTCCTCTTCTGCCTCTTTGAGTTGCTCACAGACCAAAGAAATAAAATATAATAATAATAATAACAATATAAACTCACAAACAAAATAGAACTGTGACCCCAAAGAGATGAGCTCCTGTTTTGTCCCAGCAGAGAACATGGCCCCGTTCCTGCAATGACTTGGCCACCGCGGCCCTAGGGGGGTAATCATCCCCTGTGCGGCTGCATCTCCCTTCCTCCTGTGACTTGCTTTTCTGTCCTGTCCATACCTTCGGTATTCTGGATCAGTTTGATCAAGATTATGGCATTCAGTTTCCAAAGGAAAAAAAAAAATGTAATCTTCCCCAGCCCCTCTTGCTGGAATGAAACGTCAGATAGGATTCAGGTGCAAGATGTCATGCCTCGGAGCAGCACTTCTGGTGATTCATCTTGACCTTGTGTTTAAGGCCGTCATAGAGCTCGAAGTTGTAGTTCTCCAGTGTGGTGCAGCTTCGGGAGCTCAGGCCCGAGTAGGAACAGGTGCAGTAGAGCAGGAGGCCTGCACAGGTGGCCCCCAGGAGGACACCCAGCGAGCTCATGGCAATGATAGTGATGAGGATGGGATCCAACGTGTACAGCCAGCTCTTTTCTTTGTCAGTCGAGGGGGCGCCAGACCCTGAGGTTGCAGAAGAATTGCTCCAGTCCACCTCGTATTCATCTGCGATACATGAAATACACGAGAGATTGCAGGCACCGCCTATGTTAGGGTGAAGTGACTGAGTCTCCCTAGCCCAGAGGCTCTTCAGAGCACAGCAGTAGCAGCAGCGGTTCTGGAGAATTAGTCTGCCTGGGTTCAAAGTCCAGCCTCGCCACATCCTAGCTGTGTAACTTTGGGCAAGCTATTGAACCTCTCTTTGCTTCAGTTTTCTCCTCTTTCAAATGGGGATAATAGTAAAATCTGCCTCAATTGGGTTGTTAGGAGGATTACATGAACTAATATTTGTAAAGTGCTTGGTGTCTGGCACACAGTAAGTACAAAGTATCCAATATTTAAATAATTTGGCTTACACTAGGTAAACTCTGATTTTAACAGCACCTTTGGGGTGGCTCTGCAGCACCTGGGATGGCTTTGTGTTCAAGGGGACCTCTACATCCCTCCTTTCCAACCTCAAGCTAATGAAAGGACAGCCTGGGACTATTTGCACATGATGAGTTTCCTAATTTGGCCTTCCTGGCCATTATAAGCAGCAGATTTTCCCCAGCCACCAGACCTCCTTTAATAATAAGGCATCATACCTTATTGTTACGGGTTGAACTGTATCCCCTTCCCAGCCACTTAAATTCATGTCGAAGTCCTAACCCTCACCACCTTATTTGGAGATAAGGCCTTTACAGAGGTTATCAAGTTAAAATAAGGTCACGAGGGTGGGCCTTTATCCCGTAAGAGTGGTATCCTTAGAAAAAGGGGAAATTCTGAGACACACATGAGATAATTTCGTATGAACAGGAAAATGGCCGTCTCCAAGTCAAGGAGAGAGAGCTAGAATAGATCCTTTCTCACAGCCCTCAGAAAGAACCAACCCTGCCCACACCTTGATCTTAAATGTCTAGCCTCCAGAACTGTGAGAAAATATATGTCTGTTGTAAGCCACCCAGTCAGTGGTACTCTGTTCTGGAAGCCCTAGCAGACTAATCTAATTACATTTCTACAGTGTGGCTAAGGCATGCCCACATCTGGGCATCATTTTTTGAAATCTCCTAATAATCCCATGAAGAAGGCAGGATATTATACATATTTTTATAGGTGAGGAAACTGAGGTTTAAAGAAATTAGGTGACTAGGTAACTCACTCCAGGTCATGGGACTTAGCAAGCAGTTAAAGTAGGAATGGAAATCAGGCTTTCTGTCTCCTTACCCATTGCCCTTTCTACTCCATCCCAGTGAGCCTCTGCCTGATCCACTGCAGTCTCTCCATGTAGGTTGGTCATGCACTTTTGCCCATAAAAGGAGTGCTGGACTGGGTTTGCAGGGAGAGTCTGCAGTCAGTTAACAAGGTGCTGTTTGGGTGAGTTGCTCCAGTTTCTATAACTACACATGAAGTTTCTGATTAAGGGCAGGTTAAAAGCAGCTGCTCTATAAACTGTTCTTCTTAAATGCATAAATCTTAGTCTACAGTTATTCTTTAAGTGGAATCTTGCTGTTGAGTCTGTTGGAGATCAACTCTGGCACGCAGAGAAGCCCAGAGAGAGACCTGTGCTATTATGAGTTGAGGGAAGAAATTACATCTACATATTTGCTCAGCAGCCCTCTAGCCTCTTGAAGTATGTGTATTTGCAGTGAAAAAATAGAGCTTGGAATAAATATAAAGATACGAGATGGTCAGTGTGAAAAAGAAACCTAAATCTTGCAACAGTCTCCGAATTGGAACCTTGAATAGTGTGAGGAAGGTTTCCCCCAAGCCAGGGAACCAGAAACCACAGCAGGTCTGGGAGAATATTCACATTATGCTCATTTACTCAGGCCATTTTTGGGAGACGGTGAAAAGCTTCAGGCAATGATACATATAGAGGAGCTGATCTTTCACTTGTAAAGGGTTTATTCAGATTTGCAGTCCATCCAGGTAACAAGTTTCTGGAAAGAGGGGATCTGATTCAGATTAGGCAGAGGGAACCCAATACACTTTCTAAACCTCTAAAGTTGACCCTGGCAGACCCATTGATGGTTCCCTCATTTTTCTCCAGATTCTTTTATATATTTCTGACTGATAGTTCTAAATTTTGGCCCTCCCATACCCTGGGCATTATTTTTGTTGATGTCTTTATAACCAAACTTGAATTTCACGATTACCTGCTAAATCATAACAATACTCACCATCAATTTCGTCTTCATATCCTTCTCTCTCATGTATTTCTGGGATGTCCACTATAATATAAAGAAAATAAAAACAAGTTAATAACAAGTTCTATCAGCATGGCTAAAAGGCAGGGAGGCAATCTTTATGAGAATGACTCCCCATTCTGGCAGGCAGCTAGAGAATCACCTCCACTTCTAGATCATTCAGTATGGACATTACTGGATTGTTCTCCTTCATATGACCTGTATCTTCCACCAACCACAACCAGTAACACAGAAATAAGAAGAAACTCTGGGTCTTCAGTGCCAAGCAACCCCTGCCACTGTGCCTTTTTAATGACTGGCATTCATTAGGAACACTGGTTTCATTTAAGGCACCTTCAATGGCATCTTATGCCCAACAGCAGCTGCCTTTACTGGGATGTCCATTTAGTATAGCATGCTGCAGCTCTTCTTAGGCACACATCTCAGAGGGCACAAAAGCATCAGAGTCTTTATCCTCTGGATTTCATGTAAACATATGGTAGTTGAAGGAAGTCTTGTTTCATCATTATACGTTTTAATTTAAGAGCAGAAACGGAAGGCATGTCGTAATGCCTGTTGACCTTCACATATCTGTGTTAATATCTCTCATCCTTCTTCCCAAGTCTGTTTTTCCTATTGGCTTTCTCCATGGTTTAGAATAGATCAAAGATGGGCATCCAATCTGACTAGCCAGGCTAAGTTAATTTACTATGAATTTTCTCCAGTATTATCACTGTCTATCTCTTTCTTTATCATGATAATTTGGGAGGGTGATAATACAGTTCTCTCTATTCACTGTGCTGTCCAACTTATAGAAAACAGAACCAATGAAAATTTTCTGTCTAAAATGGTAAAACATTAATAGAGAACATCAAATGCATGGCAAACAGCAGCATCTTACCACTTCTTCCTATCTCACAAGCTAATTATGCCTTTCCAAGCTGCCAGCTCAAGACAGCCCCAGTGAATGTGTATGGCCCTTTCAGAGTTTTGTTCCACCAAGTCAGATAAACAATCTTGAAGTCACTACTCTAAATTGAAATCCAAAAATCAAGGCTTAAAAGAAAATCAAAATCTCAAATGGCTGAAGTATCAGACAAGAGGGAGAAAAAGAACTTTAGACCATCCTGAAATCTTCCTTCATCAGCACTACATCTCAGGGAAGATCTACTTGACCATGATCTGAACTGAGCATTGATCCATCACTGTCACACTTGAAATTCAGTCTTTTCCTGGAGGCCATGGTTTTAATCATCTTAGAAGTCCTCATTTCTGGCCAGAGTGCTAAAGCACATTCTCATCCCCCTCGGTCACTAGTAAGGGATGCACAAAACAACTTGCCAAGACCCCACTTGAAAAGATTGATGCCATGTGGCACCAATCCTCCATAACTCCAGCCCATTCCTGGCATGTTTAAAGCACAGCAACTGGCACCTGCAGGCCACACCAGCCTCCCCACCTAAATGCCCACTCCCTGCATTCTTCTCCAGGCCCCAACAGAGCAGGTTGTTTCCTTGGAAGGGAAATGTGAACATGAATCAACAGGAGGCAGGTGGTGTTTGTCACAGGGATCAAATCGAGCTTGTGAAAGTCAACCCAGAGGGATTTTTTTCCATATGAAAAAAAAAAAAACCAACATGGAAGAAAACTGTCACATTTCCAACAATTAATTGGTTTGATGGGCCACTCACATATCTTAACATCTTCACCAGTAAAAGAGGCAGAACACTGGATGAGGATAGGTGAATCAGCCTAGGATGAGAACCACGGGGCTCCTGCCAGTGACTTTTGGGCCAAATCCTATGCTTGCTTTTAGGGATCTTGTTTCTGCCAAGGATGTGATGAATTCTTGGAGGCTGGAGTGCCCTCTTGCTCCATCTCACACCCTCAAAGAAGTCGTCTTAGGATACCATAGATCACTGGCTGGAAAGGGGTGAATGTGGCATTGATCTTGAAGGAAAAAGGGTAAAAGGATGCTAATGATTTTGAGAACATTTTATCCCAGGAGATCACAGCCTCTTGTCTCTGGAGGTTGAGGACTGGATGAGACGATTTCCTAAGAATTGGCCCATTTCTAAGACTCAATGAAATCAATTGCCCAGATGCAGCTGAGATTTCTGCACCTGGAGAATCAAAGGCTACTTAAGGTGAAGAAGAACATTTTAGTGGCTTGACTTGGCTTTTTGTATAATCACTGCTCCCCTGAGTTTGAGTGAGTGGGAAGGGGGTCAAAAAAAGGATAAGTTAATCAACATTTTCAAAAACGCATCTGTTCACCAAGCCTTAAAGAAAGAACGGCACACTGGGGAAAACACAAATAAAGGGAACATTTGTACAAAAAACCATTTACTTTGATAGCAATTTTCTCTAGTCCCCTTGCTAATATTCTTGATATCTGTGTTTGATTAAGAGCTTTCTCTCTCTCTCAAAAGCGTCTTTGCCCTTTGCCGACCACTTTCCTTTTCTGTTTAGCCTGGTAGGTAAACTGCAGCCTGTTTCCTTAGGTGGCTAGCAGGAAGGAACGTGGTTCTCCCACCGGGTCCCTGTAGTTCTAGCAAAGAAAAGGCAAGGTGCGGCAGGTAAGTGGCTACCAGGAAAACCAAGGGGGTTGAGCTACTGGCCTGTGGGAGGCAGGAGGGAGAATGATGGACTAGGGGTCCAAGGCAGAGGGTAGAGGCAGCAGCTCCCTGGAAAGGGGAAATGGTAGCCGCAGGATAGCGGACCTAGCTGCTGAAGTCAGCGCAGACATCAGGAGAGAGTGGGAGAAAGGAACCAGGGACTCAGAATTTTGTTTTCAATGGGGAAAACTTGGAGAGGAACTTCCAGGACTCTGTTTTAGTGGGTACGCGTGTTTGTGAGTGTGAGATGGGCTAGGGAGAGTGGAATGGGCCGCACCTCTAGAAGAACGCAGGTCAGGAAGGGATCTTACCACCCACTCGAGTTCCGCTTTCAACCTTTGTGCTGCCATGACCCTGTTTCCCTCTGGGCCCCTGTGTGGATTCAGTCTCAGGTCAGCCTGACTACAAATACTGACTCTCAAATATTGTATTAGGGCCAGGGTAGATCCCCAGTCTGCATTCAAGTTCTTTGGGTGTGGCTGGGGCACTGTAACTACCACCATATCCCTACTGTCCCCTTCTAATAAAATAAAAGAGTCTGCCTTATCTCAGATCCGGGTTCGCTGGATACACACTTTGGTTACCTGTTTCACTGGCTCACTACTCTGATGGAGTAGGGCTTTGAAGTGCTTCTCATGAACTTGAAGATGTGGGGATCTGAAATTTGGGGTTTCATGCTTTCCATGACAGGTATCACCCAGAGCAGGAAACTAAATTACATTGTTCTTCAAAGGGCAGTTTTCATTAGCCAACTAACCAACCTAACACCAACTTAGTAGAGGGCTTACTACATGCCTAGGAGACAAATTGAGGACTTTGGAAAATAAAGATGTAAGGGACCAGGTGTCTACCATCAAAGCCCTTCAGTGTGGCTGGGAAGTGAAGACTCACCCATGCCAAATTAGCATGAAAGAAAGCGAGGCATTGCGGAGAGGACTCCAAAGTTCTGCTGGAGTGCAGGGCAGGGATTGGGCAAACGAACCTGGGCCACTACCAGGAAGGAAAATGTGGGAGTGGGGAGCAGGATACTTTGGAATTGAGGCTGCTGCAAGTTGGGCATTGGGAGATTTCTTTCTTCTTTATCTGTCTGATTGATAGAAATGTTTTCAAACATGGCACCCAATCTCTTGTCTTTTGGCTTGCATTCATTCATATCAGGCTCATCAAGGAATTCAAAGAGATCGCCTTGCTTTGTCACAAATCTCCCACCTTGCATATATCTATGTGAGAGTCAGATCTCTGCCCTCCCAATCCCTAACACCTATCCCCTTCCCCAGCTGTTGCAGACAGCATAGTGAGAGAAAGAGGCCAACTCCAAATGAATGACTGGAAGGGGTTTTGCAGAGCTTGAGTAATCAAGTGGGCACAGTGTCTACTGCTTAAAAACAAATACAACCCAACTTCACAAAACTCTGGTCATTTTCATATGGAGATCAGTCTCAGGCCAAAAAGTCACCTTGTTTTGGTCAGTGTCCCTTCTTGCATCATCAAGAGACAGAGTAGGTACACGGTGAAGCATGATTCAAGGTCTCACTCATCTGTTGTCCTGATTTTTTGGAATGAGAGACCAGGGTGACTAGTTATGAAAACACCCACAGGACTATTCCAGAAACACCCTCCACCCCAGAAGAGTCAAATATTCTCTAGTGTGCTTGTCAATAAATTGCAACACTATGGCACAAAAGGTGAACAGCCATACCGAGTCACAAACCCAACCTCTTCTAATGAAATAAGCTTCTCCCTGGAACACTGCCTGGTAGTGTAAGACCACACATGCTGCTCAGGAGATACACCCCCAAGACACTTCAACCTGCTGCCTGGAAATTCCTACTGAGCATGATTTAGTCCTCAAATAAGAAGGCCTTCTCTCATGGCCCTTTCCATTCTCTCTCTCACTCTCTCTTTCTGTGACACACACACACACACACACACACACACACACGCACACACACACACTTTTTTATCTTTCCTGTCTCATTTTCTTTCTTCTTCTAAGTTAAGATTATTAGGGATTAGCATTCCTTCAATAGTTTGCTTTTCTGCAGTTTCTTACAGAAAATTCACAGCCTTCGCTGTTTCTACTGTGAGTGTATTGGCCTTGACACTGTTTACTTCCTGCATTGTAAAGGAGCTTCACAATATGGCCAGGAAAGCGAGAAGTCTGCCCCAAACCACTGGTTACTTTTGGATAAATAATTTAAGACAGCCCTTGGGACACTCATACACAGATCATTTCAGGTCACTGACGTGCTCATTTCTTTGAAGAGTCCCTTCCATGCCAACCCTGAGCAGTGGATTAAGAGGCCTGCTTGAAGCTGATGACAGGGTTGTCATCCGGAGTGTGCAGCAGAGACACTCGGAAGCCTGATCAGTGGCAGCATCACACCCGGCACTGAAGGAAGTGGTGTGGGATGTGGAAGGCCCTAGGCAGGGAGTGGAATGCCTACCTCCCATCTGGTTCTGCCTCAGGTGTCAGAGCCTTGACCAGTCATTGACCTCCGTGGGTCTCCATTTGCTCCTCTGTAAAGTAAACACTGATGCTCTCCTCTGCTCTAGAATTCCCTTGTCTTTACAGGAAGGAAATGAGAAAGGTATGAGGGCCTTTCTGATGAGGGCTCTTTGAAGAGGGTGATGGTTGAGGGAGACAAGGCAACTTCTGAACAAAAGGGCTCCATTGCCTCACGATGCTCACTGCCCCATTCTTCACCCTAACTCTGTCCTCTCCTGGGAGTGGCCACTCCCTGAAACCATTTGTTTTAAGGTGTGCACAGAAACAGAAGACCACAAAAAGGACAGGTCAAGAGAACCCATGAGGTTCCATGTGTTCAATACTTGCTGTTTGGCTCAGGACTCAGTCCTACTAATTGGTAACTGAGGAACTGACAAAGTGGGTAAATTGTGCCCATAGTTTTAAGCCTCCATGTTAACTGAGGTTGGGCTGAGAAAACCTCATGGAAAGCCAGTCTTAGTACAGCCACTTAACCCACCACAGTTCCACCAGCCTTGAAGGCAAGGATTGAAGAGCCACTTACACACAGGAAGCCACTGAAATCATTCATGTTCACAGGTCCCAGGTGTCATCACTTTGACTTTAGAGATGAAATTGAGGAGGGAGGGTAGAGAAGTGCAATAAGTCATTGAATAAATCAGCAGCAGAACTGAGAGTAAGCCATAGATTTTCAACACCTTGTTTGGGGGCTGTGATTTATTTGGGATAAGCTCTTGGCCACTTAGTGCCTTTGTTGAACTTGATTCCAAGTTTCTGAACCCCATGGGCCAGTTAAATCGCTGGATTTTTCAGATGGGAGTAGCCTCCAGAAATTTCTCTAAGCCATTCTCTTTAAATCCCAGCAGGAAATACAACACTGAGACCTCAGTAAAAGATAAATAACAAAGGACTAAGGAGATTCTTGTTGGCACTTCAAAATTCATTTTAATTCAGTTTAATATTTAATATTGGCTGAAGGTCCCCCTTCCCCACTACACTTAATTTCCCAATTCAGTTTGTTCATCCAAGTTGCAATAAGGAGCCAAATGTTCAGGTGTTGATCTAAACTTTGCCAAATCTCCTTCGTTAAGAAGTCGGGCTACTTGAGAGCTATTCATTCCTTGCTGGGTTTGGCTTGAGTTTAGAAGCACCATCAGAAGAGCCTTTATCATGCGTTTTTATCTCTTGGACTACAGCCAAATCTAGGCAAGGTCATAGAAAAAATTATTTTTTGGAATTTTTCAAATGGTTCAAGTGTGGAAAAAAAAGGAGGGGGCTTGGTATGAGATTACTGGAAGAGTTTGATCTTGAATTTAGCCATTCGTTTCTATTATTTTTAGTTGAATAACTAGAAGGAAACACTAAAAAGAATTGGAAATACTGACTGCAAACAAGAAGACTGTGAAATGACCTAGTAATATTTTCAAGTGTGGAGGCGGATGAGTAGCTGAGGCCAGAATGTCTCCAATGAGCCCCAACAATGGCATGAAAAGAAGAAAAATGCAGCCAGAGACATGTTTGGCTATAAAGACAGGCTTCACAATTGTGCGGACTGGAAAACCACAGCAAAGCTGATGAAAGAAAATTCTAGAACCTCTTTTTTACCCCAAGTCTTTGAAAAATCAGCTATTCTCCATTGTTGTAAATGTGAACAAGCCATTGGCTCTTTTCATTTCTTTTGTTGGCTACCTTCTCTTAGGGCATGAGGGTGGCAAAAACAACATTTCAGGGAAAACCTGTTGTTTTTTCCCCTCTTCTGTAGTCTTATTTTTTCCTGATATGCTAGGGGAAAAAGTCATATATCTTTATATTTTAGGGAGATTTTTCCAGTGGGCTTTGAAATTTCCCCCCTCCTCTAGTTCCAATATTTGAGGTGTGCATGTTAGAAACATCACTGTGTCACTCAGATGGAGTGGTTTGGTACAACCTTGGACAAGTGAGAAAACGGAGTTGAAGAATCAAAACTGCATCCACTTCCAATGTAAAGAATGTCTTCTTAAAGATAGCCCCTCTTATTTTGTAGGTCCTTGAAAAGAAACTGTACACCTGTATGTCACTAAGAGAATTCACTCTACTTAAAAGATGGGCTCCTCTTCTGAACACAAGAATGAATGACAATCAATGACTCTGTGATATCATTTTACAGCTACCAAAAACGTACCTCTCTCTGCCCATTCAAGAGATGATTTCCCCCAGTAGCTTGCTGGTGGCCAAGGACCGTAATTACTAAGAGACTAATTCCTTTGGCTTCAGGTGTGGTCCCCTGTAAAAATGCAATTATTGGAGGAAGTAGCCATGCGGCATCTGTGTGAAGGAATCTGACCCGTGCTTTTCTGAAGAAGGCGTTGATGGACGAAGGGGTAGAGAAAGTGTAAGGATGCCAGAGAAGAAAAGGGGTCACCAAGAGAGGGGGAAGGTGCAGAAAGGGGAGTTGGGAGGTTGGAGACAAACTGCACCTGGCAGAAAGGCAGATGAGTGGTGACCAGCTCCTCCACAGAGAAAGAGGTGGAGACCATGGCCACATCAGGAGGGGCAGAGCCAGAAAGCAGTGATGGGCTTGTGGGCCCAGGGCCCCTGTAAACACTAATATGGGGCTCACACTCTTGGACCACAGCTGGCCAAGGCAAATGAGGTATCTCTGGGGCTCCTTTGACACATCCATGTAGGCCCCATCTAGGTCCTAATAACTACCATCTCACTCTCAATGACAGCTGTGGGACTGCCCCAGAGAAGCCATGGGGAAGCCCACACCAGCCCCTGAAATCCTCATTCCTGTTCTAGCAGGCCCTGGGTGGCAGTAAGAAAACACAAAGAGACAAAAAGGTTCTTTGTGCTTAAATGAAGCTTCAATAACTAGCAGGCTTTGGAGAATGAGACTTGGGTCAAGGCTGCCCCTGCTCAAGGCTTTCTGCACACCCATCATTACTGGAGCTGGCTGCTTTTTAATAAGTTGCGGGGAAGTCCAGTCCAGGCATCCTGTTAGTGAGTCCTGCTGCTGGAAAAAGAAACTGGTATTGCTGAAAGCCATGGCATAGTATACTATCATTCCAATTCTGGAGCAGAGCCTTTGTTTTTGGGAATGTTCATGATACTTAAAGGATTTAATTTTGCACAAGTACACACAGAAGACAAAACAAGGCTGTGTGTGTGTGTGTGTGTGTGTGTGTGTGTCAGAGAGAGAGAGATGTACTCTAGTTCATCCAGATCTCAACTCATGCTGCTTTCCTTCCTGAGTTAAATACTCATGCCTCATGCCCAGGAGGCAATGGCCCTGGATTTTTGGCAAGGTCAGAGAAAGCCCACACAGGATCTATATAGCCACAGACACTCTGTTATGTTCAAAGTCAAAGCCACTTTATTATGATCCTTTTCTCTTAGCACACCATAGAAATGAGGGCAGTCCTTTTTTTTTTTTTTTTTTTTTTTTTTTTTTTTTTTGAGGCGGAGTCTCGCTCTATCGCCCAGACTGGAGTGCAGTGGCCAGATCTCAGCTCACTGCAAGCTCCGCCTCCCGGGTTTACGCCATTCTCCTGCCTCAGCCTCCCGAGTAGCTGGGACTACAGGCGCCCGCCACCTCGCCCGGCTAGTTTTTGTATTTTTAGTAGAGACGGGGTTTCACCGTGTTAGCCAGGATGGTCTCGATCTCCTGACCTCGTGATCCACCCGTCTCGGCCTCCCAAAGTGCTGGGATTACAGGCTTGAGCCACCGCGCCCGGCCAGGGCAGTCCTTTTGCTAGAAATGGTGTTTGGACTGACAGGTCTCTGGGCTTCTCCTCCACCCACCATTCCTTGCTACTGGCCCCTGTGGGGGCTAGTAGCTTTGCCTATGCCTGTAAACACCCCACTAGAAAACCACCTCACTTTGGGTATTGCAGCCCCGAACTTCTTCAGAAGGAAGTCCACAAGGTCTGCTCCTCTCAGGGCCAGAGTAGGGGCCTGGGGTCCAAGGCCTCTCAAATTTGAGACTTTTTCTTGGCGTGTAGGTTTACCTCTGGCTGCTGGAATAGTTTAGTCTGCAGCACAATACTGCATACTGACCTTAAGGGATATTTTTTACATAAATTTTTTAGTAGAAAACATAAATATATAACAACAAGGCACAGCACAGGCACTCTTTGAAGAAACCAAGTGGAACTCATTAATCATGGAGAACAGGACTCTCTGCCTGCTGAACCCAGGGACAGAATTAACTCCAGTGACATAGCCGCCACAGCTCTGGGGAGAAGCCACTTAGAGCCAGGTTCATATTCCCCATAAGTTGGCAGTTTAAAAAAAGAAAGTTCTGAAGAAACACTCCCTGAGTTTAAAATTCTCTTCAGCTAAAAGTGCCCAAGGTCTTCTCTTGCAAGAAACACACCCACTGTAGAGAAAGAGAGATCGGCATAGAGATCACGTGGGTTGGGCAAATGTGGCAGGGGCTCTACAGCCAGGATGTCCACTAGTTTCTGCTATGCTCTCAAGCAGGGACAGGTTCATTTTAAATAGCAAACCTCAGCCATTTATAGCACCTACTAAAATGTAAACAGGGATGTGTTTGACCCAGAAATTCTATCCTTTGTAAAACACGTGCCCAAAGAAGCAATTTGAAGGATGTTCACTGCAGTATTGTTTATAATAGTAAAAAACAAAACAAAAAACAAAAAACAAAACTAGACACAATCTGAACGCTCGTCAACAGGGGAGCAGTTAATACACTCTGGCATATCGACACAATATAGAACGCTATGCTGCAGATATAAAGGATGGGGTAGATGCATTGGTATGTACTGAATTACTCTCAAGATGTCAAATGAAAAGAAGCAAGTCATCCAATATAGTAAGCAAACATTATGCTACCATTTACACAAAACTAAATGAAACCAAACTAAATCCCAGCTTAACCAAACCACATAACTCAACATGAACACACATGTTTGTAAAGGTATAAAACAAGGCCTGGAAACATACTCCTCAAACCATTCTTCATAGTTACCTCTGGGGAGGCAACTGGGATTGGTCAACAATGAAATCAACTTTTGCTTTTTCTGTATTGTACTTTTTGAGCATGTTTAACTTGTGAGTTAAAGAAACCCAGCCAGTTACTATAAAGTCCCCCACCAGCAACCTCCCTGTATCATCAGTATCAATAAGCTCTCAAGCAATGAAACTCCGAGAAAAGAGGTTTTCCCACATAACAGTCTTCCTCCAGTACCTCTGTTGTTGACCCTTCAAGTGGTTTTTCCTATTTCTTGGTCCAATGCCCACAAGACTTTAGCTTTTGGGGGCTCTCAGGCGTCAGTGACCGAAAAGGCCAAGAACAACTGTTTTACCCAGTAGAAAGGAGATGATTCCAGGTCTCTTATCCACTGGGATTGGGGCAAGAATGGCTTCGGCTTGGTTGTACTGAAGCAGCTAGATTCTCCACTGTTCCATACCATGCTAAATAAGGTTTTGCTCTTGGCGATTTCCCAAATCTTGTCTCTCTTCAGTGTTTAGGTTTGGGTCCAAACAGAACACCTCCAAGCAGTCAAGGCAAACATACTCTGGCCCAGGCTTGTGGCCTGAAGACCCCTAAGGGTGTGGGTTTCTGATTGTATCTGACCTCGATACATACTGTGGTGCACCTGATCTGTGTCAGGCTTAATTAAATCCTACACTATTCCTAGCTGCTAATTTATTTGTATAAGGTGATTCTTTTCCCTGCTGATTGTAAGATCATCAGCTGGTGTTCCCCTCACTGCCCCCTCCCACCCGCCCGCCCTTTTCTCTGGTTGGATTTGTTTTGTGTTTTCTTTGGGCTGTCACTAAAGTGGATGAAAGGCAAATTACAGCTGTGAGAGCCCCAGCGCTCTGCACAATTAAAGAGAAAAAACAAGCCTTCACCTACAGATCTGCAGTTTGGCTCAGATGTGTAGCCCACAATGCAGGCAAATCAAAACTTCAGGATGTAGCTCTTTTCATCAGAGATTACAGAAAGGCCACACATTTGTGCAGAACAACTGCAGAGGCCATGAAGACGGGTGAGGAAAATAAACACTGTGCCACATCAGCTTGGCTGGGCTTCAGTTATCTGAGCTAGGAGGGCAGTGGGTGGAGAGAGAACACACACTAAAACCATCACAAAGAACCAGGTAGGAGCAGAAACAGACCAGCCTAGGCCTTGACATCTGGTATATATGATCCGTGGAAACACAATTTCTGAACATTTATGCTTGGGCTATACATGAAATGCCACACTGAGGAGTGTTTGGTGGTAACAGTGCCCTGTTTGACATCTAAGATTGGAGTTGTAACAGTCCTTGCCCTTTTAGGGGGAGTAAGTACCCTTAAAATAAGTCTTGGGACTAGAACCAAGGTGGGAAACTCCCCAAAGGTGGCTCCAAAAGCAGTAATGCCAACAAAGCATAAGTGATGGCTAATTTAGTTCAGTCTGGCAAGTTTGGTCCCAGGTCAGCTCAAGGAAATGTTGACTGAGCCTGGATCTTTGTTTGAAATAAACACTTTTGAGATGTTTTATTTCATTCTTTACTAATGGGAACAAATGGCTTTGAGGAAAGCCAAATGTTATTTAGACAAAAGGGGTAATTGAGCTTGTCACTGGGGAAACAAAAAATGCTGTGATCACAGACATTCTACTTTATTCTCCTGCAAAGGACAGATAGTGACATCTATACTGAACCATCTGTACTAACAGAACTTCCAGTAAGATCTAAAAACCGGAAACCTGTCTCCTTTTAGCAGCACTTGGACAGGTTTTACAGCTGTAAAAAGCACTCCTTTCTGGATCTGGGTTTGGATAGGAAGAAAACCAGGACTCTGGCAGAAATAGGATCTTCTGAACATGTGCATTTTCTCAGGACCTTTAAGGATGGTTCTCGGACCCCTGAGGAGGGCTCCCAGGTTATCAAAAGGCCTCAGATAAATCCCATGAATAGGGGTGGTGGGAAATCCTATCTGCAAATAGGATTACTGTGACCTCTTCTTGACCACTATCTAGAAACCATGAACTGCTGGGAGGTTGTCTTTCCTAGATTTTCCCCCTCTAGGGGGAAATCTCCACCCAACCCAGTCCCCCTCTGATAGAAATATTTTATATAAGTAAGTCGCCATCCAAAGAGGAGGACCAAAGAAAAATACTCATCAAGAAAGACCTGGCCTTTTGAGTAAGTTTCTCCAAGTGCCTCTCTTCAAAGTTTTATAGTGTTCCTTTCATAAAATGTCCCACTCTGAAAGCTCCATGTCCACCGTCATCATCTAATTATCTTCATTACCTGTTCAAAAATGAAGTCTAGAATATCTTTCAGCCCTGAACATGCTACAAGTTCCTGTTTAGTCTGGGAAAGTGCTCGTAAATGGGAGATTCACATCCCTGTGGAAGTAATAATTGGGTAGGTGAGGGGTAAGATGTCACTGCTGCTTCTTCAAAGGAAGTGATCTGTCTCCGCAGAGCTGAGTACAGGATTCAGCTTAGCTGGTACCACTCCCCCGGAGCCCTTTGAAAGTAGAATCTAATCTCCAGGGATTTGTCATCAAGAGAAATTTTGTGGAATCTCATTTAGCAATTTAGCACTTAGCAACTTTTGCAAAATCCCACACCAATCATAAAAGTTGTCTCAGCTGCACAAATTGGATAAAAATCCTAACAAGCAGTAATAAAAATAAAAAGAAGGAAAAGTTGGCATTCAGCCTCAAGGAGAAAACCCACCTACCTCCCACAGAAATGCCCTGTAGCTCAGAAGGTGATGTGTAAACTTTGGAAGCATTGGTTTGCTCAAAGCCTACATTTCAACTTTGTTCTCACAGGCAAAGGGAAAAAAAACCTCAGATGTTTGTATAAAAATATCATCATTTTATTATATTCCACACAATACATTTTCAAATAATTTCCAACATCCACAAGTTATTTTGACACACAGGCAACTGCGCAACGCAAGGGGTGTCACAGTAATAAGGAGAGGAATAAGAATAGGAAGTAAAAATCTTTAGGTTTTCTTGTTTCATTGTTGTTCTTTGGTAATTTTCGATTATTTAGGTGTTTGCCTGCTAGTTTCATTTTAAAGGCAGGGTCTTCTTAAAGATAGGCTATCAACTTCAGAAATATTACTGTATTTCCTATTCAATTCTGGCTTTAATCCCAAAAATGTGGGACAAGGGAAAAGACAATTTTACTTTATCTTCAGCATCCAGTTTTGTCAATGACAATGCTGATTTTTTTGTTTCCTTTTTCTGCCTTCGCCAGGAACTAAGTGATGGCAATTGCTAGCATAATATCAAGGAAGGGGAGTTCAACCCAGAAATAAGGGCTTCCCTCCTGAAGGTGTTGACATAAAACCTCTACTAAGGCAAAAGCTTTATCAGCCCGAGCTAGGCCTTCAACTCATTCATTCATTCATTCATTCATTCGTATTTTAATAGTTGCTATCGTCTCTTTGTCTTCTGAGAAGCAACTCGAAACACATGCATGCATGCATTCGCCTGTCCAGTCTATTTTTCTTAGAAGAGAGTGACCCTTCCCTCCCTCCATGAAATACAGAATTTTGCTTTTTAAAGCTGCGAAGCATGGCATTTTACAGAAGAGCTGACCTTTTAGCATAGTACCTGGATAACACTATGAAAATTGCTGGGGTAGACAGAGCAAAGGCAGAGGTTGTGGGGTGGGGAGAGACAGAGAAGGTGACATCCTCAGCTGAAGTGTGAAGGGATTCACAAAGATTAGAGCAGTCTCATATTCTCAACTAAGGCATATACATAAAGATGCCACTTGGGGCATCAGATAAAGATACAGAAAGTTCATAAAGTTGTTGTCATCTTCTGTTACAGAAGGGGAATCACCAGGGTATATGGTAACTCAGTCGGTCACTACACTGGCTGCATTTTCCAGATAAAATTTCTCGACGCCACACCTCTATGGGGCGCCTACAGGAATGTCAATCATTTTACAAGCATGCCTGGCCTCAAATGCATGACTGGATGTGGACGGCCGAGATAAAAGCCCTTAATGAGTGGCATATTAGTCATCACATGGTACCCTGGGCTGATCCCCTCCCCACTCCCCGTTTCTTTCTCCGTCTTCAGCTGAGGTAGGACACTTCTTGAAATCTCAAGGTAGCACATGCTCTAGCCTTTCATCTTGTCTTTTCTTGGCAGGGCTGCTATGGTTGAGACAGAGTAGCTCTTTGAAATAGAATAAGAGTGGGAGAGCACTATTCTTTCGGGAGGATGAAATGAACCAGATGAGAAAGTTGAGTGTGTGTGCTGAAGGGACGTATCTGGATATTGTGAAAGAATGTTGAAAGTCTCTCCCAAGCAGCCAAAGAAAAAAAAAAAAAATCATTAGTATTTTGTTCTCAGAAGGAACCCGGAGGCTTTTGGCCCAGGCAAACTTCTTTGGCGTGAATGTTATACCTCCCCAGTGGATTTTTAGCAGGAAGGTAAAAAATAAATGCTCCCAAGGCTGAGCCCTCGTACACTGAGATTCTTAAAATTTGCATTTTCTATCAATGAAATTGACTTCATTATTTAATCTGTCCTTTGTACAATATCATTAGCAACTTCTCTCTTACATCCCGTTCCCCTTGTTGCTTCAAGAAGACACATGAGCAGCAATGGTTACATCTTCATTAGACCTTCTCTGTAACGATGCAGCAAGATCTGGATATGCCAGGCCAGCCTACAAGGGCCTATTTGCCAGATGCTATGAATGCTTTAAGGGGCAGCACATTGGTACACTTCAAAATTGAATACTTTCTATTCTCTCATAATATTTAAATAAGTCAGGTGGACAGCCTTACATTTTAGTGGCTATAGATTCAGGCACACATTAACACCATGAAAGGAAAGCAAATGATCCCCTTTTCCCCCATATTTTACAACTGCTATTACAACGACCAATATAATACCAAAGTATACGGTTTTTAACCTTCGTACTCAACCCCATCATAGGTTGGGCCCAATAACCACCCTGGGTGAGGAGACATTTCAGTTCTTCCCTCTCCTCCCTTCTCTCATCCACCTCCTCCTGCTCTCAACTTAAATAGACTACTGTTTTTCCTACATCAGTCCCAGACTTGTTATTCTCTATGACTTATTCCAAGATTGGACGTAACTGATAAAAGCTAAACATTCATTATGAGCTTCTCTTTTATAAGGCAACATGAGACAGATTTGCTTCAGGGCTGGAGAGGTGGTTCCGCACACACCCAGTGGCTGTTATCTTGACATTTCAAACACACCAGAAGACAAGGGGGTCTTGTCTGAGTGTGCTAGGGGAACCTTCTCTTGGGTCAGGTGGGTTGGGGATGGGGATAGGGATGGGAGAGGCCACACTGCATCCCATGTGGCCTCTGTTTCTTTAGGTACCTGGAGATGATAATGGCAGCCAACAGAAACCCAGCCAGAGCTAGATAAGGCAACAAAAAGCTTCAATCTCTTCTCCAAGTAAACAAAACTTGTACAGTATATTATTTTCCTGTAAAATGTACCCCAGGAGAAGTAACACAAGAGTTAAAGGGGCCCTCTCTGAACACTCACCCCGCCCCCCCACAAACACACACACAATGAACCAGCCTCTCTCTCACACACCTACACACAGACAGCTATTCACACACGCACATGTCTACTATGTACATACACACAGATCCAGGCTTCCCCTCACGTCTCCTGGCAGACTGTCCACTGAGAGGAGGTATGGGATAAGGCAAGGGGAAAAAACAAGCGAACCAGTCTCTGGAACAAAACCAGCTGAGCCTTGAGTTGTGGAGTGCTTGGGGGTGGATCTCTTCGGATAGTCCAAGATGCAGCATTAGAGTTGGGTTTGTTGGTTTGGAATCAACAAAAAGGAAAAAGAAAAACCAAAAACCAAAATGAACCCAAGGAGGATGGTTGGGATTGATAAGAGTGCTCAGGGTTGGGGACCTGGGAGAGAGATGTCTGAGAGTTCGCACAGAAACTAGGCAAGGAGAAAAAAGTGCAAAATCGAGGCAACGTGTTTGCAGTCTTTCTCGTTTGTTTTGGGTGCTGTTCTTGCTTCGGCCCTCAGCAGTGCGAGCCACGGTCTTGCTCTAGCTTAATGGTTAGGGTGGGCTCCACCGCCAGAGGGGCCCCGTTGGTGTAGTGGGAGGTTTTGTAGGTGATGGAGTGATCAGTCTTCTTGGCCGCATAGCGGAACCGGTGGTAGTGGAGCACCAGGGCCAGCGCGACGGAGACCAGCACCAGCACGGCGCCCCCGGCGGCCATTACGTAATACCAGTAGGCTGGGATGGGCTGCACGGGCACCGTGTCCACTGTGGGCTCGGTCCCTGGCAGGAGGGTGCCCCCTGGTGGAGAGACACAGAAGAGTGTTGCTAGGCTGAGAGCATGCAGACTAATCAAAAGACTAATTAAAAAAAAAAGAAAGAAAGAAACACACACATGCTTTGGGACGTACAGGGAAGGGGATGGGGGACTAAGGTGGTACTCAGTCCTTAGCACCTGCCAAGCACTTCTCAACGATTGCATTATTTCCTACTTACCCCCTTGGGAGGTAGCTACTGTCAGACCCGTTTTACAGATGAGGAAACAGAGGCAGAGAGAGGTTAAATTAAGTGGTTATACAGCTAGTTAAATAGTAAATACGGGATTAAACCAAGAATGGTAGGATTACACATCTCTTTTCTTTCTGTTTAACCACAATTACTTTATAATATATGGAAGCATTATAATTCTCTCTCCCTCCATCTCCCTCTCTCTCTCACACACACACATACACATACACAAACACAAATACATACAAGTAAATGATGCTGACATGACTTCCGAGATTCAGTGAGGCAGATTTCCTGAGTGGTGGAAACACCATATTTGGTCTGGCTGGCCAGCATTCTCAGCAACAATGTATTAATTAGGCTGGCTAGACTTGAAGGTAAATTCCACTTTGGCTTGCCAAGGCTTCTGCGCCCATTGAAATTAGCCTGGTCTTGCCTAAACAGGTCAATCACCACTGTTAAGTCATGACTAATGCATCCTCATCTTTTTAATTGGATGGAGGATTTTTAAAAGCAGATTAGAAGGGAAGTTGCAACAAAAAAATGTGGGCACAAAATAACAGAGGGTATGTGAGAGCGAGAGTGAGTGAGACAGAGGGAGGGAGATCATTCTTAATGACAGAAAAGACAGAGCAGGGAAGAGAAGCTGGCAGAGTATTTAGAAGGCAACCACGTTCACTGGCCGCCGCTGGTTGCCATGGAGATGATGTAGTAGATTTAAGCCCAGGGTAACTCTGGGGAAAGACTGGCTGGAGTCCCACTCGATGCAAAGCAGTGATTCTCCCAAAGATTTACATCAGATGAGAATCTGGCCCAGAAAGGGACTAGGAGTTTTTGAGCTTGCCAAAACCAGACATGATCTTTACTTCTGAAAAATGATATATGCTTCTCCTATGAAAAATGCCTCCCTAGCTGCTTGCATTAAGCCAGAAAGATGCATCCTCTCTACTCATGGGGTGCCCCAGGAGGGGGAGCCATTGGTGGGAAGTGCTGCTGGCTCCTTCATGCATTGGTGGTCCCCCTCTGCTCAAGATGCAGACGGGGCTCATTTATATTTTCATGCCTCCTTCCACTACCCACCCTGAGATTCAGAGCTCCTTAAGCAGAGGAACTCACTCTCATCAGGAGGAATTTGCTCTCATCCATACCTAAGGGTTTATACAAAGAAGGCACTCAATAAATGCTTGGTGAATCAAACACTGAACTGAGGTTAAGACTCCTATTTCTGAGTCGGTGTTCTCTAATTCCTGCAGCCTGAACATCAGAACTCTTCTCTTTGATTTGGGGAATAGGTGAGAGGTGGGTCAGACCTTCTAATGTCTTCTCAGAAGTGATAGAAAAATGAGAACATTTTTCTTGGAAAATATTCCAAAGCCTGCTCAGCTTCCTAGCTCTTAATCACTGCTTTCTCCTGCTGTTGGAGTCCCCTTCTGCTAGGGTGCAGGTTCATTGGTACCGCTTGGGTGACCAGAAGTCCCACAACATTGGCAGAGCTTTGACAAGGATGTGTTGCTCTGCACGCACTTTGACAGCCACATCCACATCCCCTGGAGGAGAAATGACCCCAGAATCCCAGGATCCCTTGAATGTCCCTTTCTACATTTTCATCTTCTCCCACCTTATTGCCTACCCTCTTTGTCTTTGTCCCCAAACTAATTCTGTCTTTTATCAGTTTCATTACCATAGCAGAGAAAGGCCTCTCTCTCTCATATTTGTGGCCGTGGTGGAAATTATGCATAGAATCAGAGAGGAAGAGAAAGCAAGGTGCTGGAAATGGCTCCTTGAAATGGCCAGCTTGCAAGTCACAGTGAACTGGTGTCAACTCATTATTCAGGTCACTAAGAAGATCTGCTGCCTGGCAACCATCTTGCTGCTGGATTTTCGACATGAGCTCACAAAAATGCACAGGAAACATTCAAGTGTTAAGGGATGCCCCCGGAGTTCCTCAGAGACATCCCTCCTCTCCCCAAAGGGTATCCTGGGGTTTGTCTCTGATTTTCATGTGGCTCCATAGTGAGGGCCGTCCTCTAATGAGGCTGCAGCTCACCCATCAAGAAAAGGGAGGTGATAAATCCCCAGGGATTAGCTTTCCCTCGAAGAAGTACCTGACCAGACCACAAAGGTTGGAGCACAAATTTTTGTCAAGCAGAACATGGCCACAACTACCCACATTCCCTCCATCACTACATCATCTTTGTTCAAAAGTGTGCTTTCCTTGAGCCAAAATGCTGGTTTCCAACACAAAATACACCACCCACGGCTTAAAGTGCTCAGGCTGGAGAAGGAGGAAGTCTTCATGCTCCTCTTACAGTGTTTCTTATGATAAGAGGCAGTGTTAGGGCACAATGGAGAGAGTCAAGGGCACCTGCTGGAGCAAGGTGAAATCCTAGTACATGGATTACATATTTAGAATCAGAGACACAGACATAGTCTCTCAGAATCCTGCTCTACTTGAAAGACAAATTCTACTTTAGGTAAGACCCTCTTCCCCTTCTCTACCTATCCTTCTCTCCCCTGAAATTATCAACATGTAGAAAACTTCAGTGACAAAATCTATTTGGGGGACATTATACTGGCTCCTTAAACATTTTCTTTGGGCATTTGTTTGGAGAAATGAAAAATAGTACTATGTGAATTCATGCTTTTAATGTTGAAAGGTTAGAAATAACGTTAATGTTAGAAAAGAGAGTATACGACTAGCAACCTCTTCCTGATCCCCTACAAGCCACTCTTGGTTGACTTGCAGTTGGGTTTAAAAGTTTCTCAGAACATTCACCAGCTAAAGAGACTCAACTCCAAAGGCATGTGGAGTGTGCTGGTTTAGAATCTGGCTCTGTTCTAGCCTCTCTGAGGCTGTATGCTAATGAGGCTGTGGTTTGCCAACCAGAGAAAAGGAAGATGATAAATCAATAGAGGTTAAATTCACACCCAAACCACCTTCCCAGATAACAGCAGCAATCCAATGAATGCCAGATGGACGGATGAATGGATAGGTGGATGGATAAATGGATGGATGGCATAGAGGAATATATGTGGACCAGTGTTCAGACTCCCTGGAAAATGTTGATGACCTACTGGTACTTCCCTGGATAGTTATTTTCAGAAAGTGCTATAGATTTTGCTAGCTCATATGGCACCTCGTTGGGAAATTAGAAAAAGGCACCCACTTTAGGCGGCTGTCACCTGTACCAGATGCCTGAATTGTTGAGTTGTGCAATTTTAGCTTCACTTGCCCCTTCAGCCATCTGGGGTGATTGAGCCATTGCCTGACAAAAAAGGAGCCTGGGCTAGGTGGGTGAAAGTGGAGGTGAGAATCCAGCCTTGCCTGGAGTTGGTTGATCTGTTGACCTGAATTTTCTCTTTGATTGATCTAATTTCCACCGCTTACTCAATGTCTTTTTTCAACTGGAAAATGCTTTCAATTCCTGAACTATTTTTCATTAATTCCCGCCCTAAATTCTCTACACAGTTTTCCCATTGTGTGAGTTAATGAGAAACAGATATTTAAATAGTCAATAACTCAACTCCAAGTGCATTTGCAAGGTTGCACAGGCTACCATCTGTAAAAGTTCTGAGTCCCCTAGAGAAAAGCAATGCAAACACAAAGAATTTGAATTTTGAAAAACACTAAAGTTTGAGAAACCAGGCATGGGAGAAAATAAGAAAAACAATCACACATGAGGTAGTGTCCCTGTCATTCCTATCTGCAAATAGGGTTACTGAATTAATATGCAATTGGGAAACATGTCTGTAACAACGGCTACCCTGAGTGGACATTTCCTTCTATGGGTTCACATGAATCATTTTGTTTATTCCTCATGACCCTCCGAAGGGAGACCTGAGAGCTTGAGAGGACAAGTGATTTCTCCTGGTTTCACTTGGAGGATAATTGTGGAGAAGGGCAGAGCAGCACTCAGTGAAACCCAAGAGATGGCCCAGGGTCCTCTAAGGACCTGTACACTGCTAGCAAGTGGCAGAGTCATGGCTGGAACCCGGTGGACAAAACCCCAGCCTGTGATCTAACCCAGGGGTCAGCTCACTGTGGCCTGTGGGCCAAATCCAGCCCACTGCCTGTTTGTGTAAATCAAGTTTTGTTGGAACACAGACACCCTCATTTGTTTACATATTGCTTATGGATGCTTTTATGCCACAATGGCAGAGCTGAGTACTTGCAACGGAGACTGTATGTCTTATAAAACCCAAGATATTTACTGTCTGGCCTTTTACAGAACAAGTTTGCAGATTCCTTGCTCTAACCAAGTAGGGAGGCAAGAGGAAACAGTCCTCTTCCTTTCTGCCTCCTATTTCTGTCTGAACCTGTCTGAGGATTGGCGTGTCTCAGTCAAGTCAGTTTCTCACTGAATCACTGAAATGAGAAAGCATATACTATAGCTGCATTTACGAAATGTCATCTGGACCTGGGGGAGTCACCCAGGTTTCCAAAAGAAGTGTTTTGAAAGACGCCAAGGGTAAGCCTTCTCTCTCTCTCTCTTTCAAAAAAGGCTCACTGCATGTCAGAATTGTTTCAGGACTGGCCTGTCTGCACAGTCCTTTCTGTACAGGTTAAAAATGAAGTGCTGGTGAAGGAACATTTCAGATAAAAGGTTTATTTAATTTGTGAGATTAAACAAACAGAAAAAGGTTGGCTCCTCTAGATAAGTTTACAGAAGATAGTAGAAGAATGTGGTCACGCCCTCTGGTGTGTTTGGAAAAAAGACGCACAAGAACAAAGGCATCCCTGAGAAATGACTCTTTCCATCTGCCTATAAGCATGGTGTGGCGGGAGGCGCCGGGATGTTTTCAGTAACTTGGCAGAAACCATGTGGATTGCTCCCACATCTAGAGGCATTTTAAAATGCTTCCGAATTCAGATCTCTGACTGGCTGAAGTCTTGGACGCTTTACACTCTTTGGTGGCACTTAACGCTACTTTCTGTAAAGTGAGTCTTGTCCCTGTGTTCTTGGAGGGAAAAGTTGGTGAAAAACATTTTCTTCCACCCCTAGATAAGCTGGCCTTGACAGTTGTTTACATGAGTGGTAAACTGATGGAGAGGGGACGTGTCAGGCCTCTGTAGCAGGAGAGGCAGCATGCTCCAGCGAACCTCACAAAGAACACCTCCGCGTCCCCCGGGGAAGGATGACCACCAAGCGGTTACGCGCTTCACACATCTGATCTCCATGCTTTCTTGTTCAGCAACACCTAGCCTTAATCTGGCAGCTGGAGGCATAAGGGGGTGGGGGCAAGGAGGAGGATTCACACACTACAGCTGCCTATCTGGAACCCTGGCAGGGGTTAGGAACGCTTCTCTGCTTTTCATCAGACGGTTATGTGCAAACCATTTAACCCTCTCTGCATCTCAGAAGGGCTTCTAGGAGAAGGACACATGGGAGGAAGGGAGTCCAGGGAGAAAGGGAGTATGAGGCCAGGCCCTGGGATGGGGGACCTTACCCTGGCAGACAAAGCCTTGGGAGGCAGGTAATAGAGGGTGAGGGTGGGAATGGGAAAGGAGAGATGACGGTGCAAAATGCAGAGATCGGCCAGTTGGCACCAAAGAAACAGAACTTAAAGCCTGAGGAATAGAGTCAAATGCCAGCCAGCATGACTCCAAAATGGGCCTCTCTTACTACTGCTCCCCTCTATGCCCAAGAGACAGCTGTGGATGTGCACCTTCTCCTGGTTTTGTCTGGATGAGAACTGTGGAGGACTGCAGAAAGGCACCTAGGGAGATCCAAGAAATGGGGCCCTGGACCTCAGGAATGGTTTGAGTCATAAACCTGACATTCCCAGCCGAAACAGGAGACACTGGCGTTCCTTTTTAGCATCCACTAGCGTAAGACAGTCATTCTGAATCCTTCCCTCTGGCAGCCACCTTCCACAGGTGCACCCAGCTGGGATTTCCATGAGTCTCTCACAGGTAGGGCATCAGATCGTCTCTCTGCCCCTGCTTTGCTCAGATCCCACAGCCTCTAACACGAACAAAAACTCTTGCCTCCAAGGTGAGCTGCTAAAAATAACCACCTGGTCAACAACCCCAGAACTCTGATTATGGGCTTTATATATTTTTACTGGCTTCTTTATTATTCTTTTTTCTTTTATTGAAAAAAGAAAGTATTGGGTAAGAAGAACTATCCATCACCTTAATTACATCACTTTTCGGTTCTTTTTTCCCCCTCTATACACACGGTTTTTCATTTATTGAAGCTCAAATCCTAGAAAAAGATACATGACGGCACCATGTTTATAGCCACTGCTTTAAAAAAGAAAAGAAAAGAAAAGAATGCACACCCAGGCTACATTGTTTAAAATGTGACTCATAACAACCACAAAAAAGGGTCTTTTTAAAAAATCACATGACAACACAGTTTATTCATTCTCTCTTCTCTTTCTCTCTTCTCAACACAGATCTCTTTTTCTTCCAAGCTTTTTCTTCATTACTGACTCACATCCTGGTACACAATGTGTGTGTGTGTGTGTGTGTGTATATACACACACACAGCAGAAAACACAGGATGATTTAAATTTAAAAAAATATTGCATGGCAAGAAATCAGTAAGGGGCGGAAAATGAAAGATACTTCAAAATATAAAAGATCAAGACCATCTAATAACTGCAGGTCCAAAGGCCACTTTTACTGTATTTCCCTAAAGATTTTCCTATACACTGATTGCTCCTAAAGAATGTGATTACTTCTGTTGCATGATTAATTTATAAAGGAAAAGAAAAACACTCCAATTTGAAAAACATACTAATAATGTAAATGCTATGGTTGGTAGTGTTTCAACATGAACTTTCCATACCTTGCCTGCCCAAACCTGATTTCTCTGTTTCCATTTTTTGAGTGAAAAGGCTGATTTTACGCCCTGATCAAGAGACGACTCCTGCTGTCCTGACCATAAGAAGAATAGTATATGAGTCACTAGGTTAGATGGAACACACAGTCCCCTCCTCTCTCAAACAGAAAAGTTTGCTGGCACAGAGTTGCATGCTGTTGTCAAACGGGGCTCAGCCAGAAAGGAGATACCCATGGCACTAGGTTCATCTGGTTACTAATTCAGATCTCCGTGTAAAACGTGCCAAGGTGAATGAAATTCTCCATTTCCAGTTCAGATTCTGTTCTTTACTGTGTCCATTGGCCAAGTTTCTGCTCCCTAAGCCTTGGTTTCTTCTTCCCAAAGATGCTTGCCATCCTCCAGAATGAAAGCCATGGCTCAATCCATGCAACTTGTGCACTGCCTTTGCTTAGCCTCAAAGCGGCCCACTAGGAGCACCCTGGAAATTCTTACCTTCAAGTTACTAAGCCCTGTGTTTATTTTGGCTAAATGAGCCCTGCCGCTCAGATGAGATTTTATGTATATATTTTTTACAAGAGAGCATGACTGGCCTGTGAAGCCTCATGGTAAGCACAGTTTCAAGGAGAGTGCACGTGCCCTGGTCTGCTTATTCTCTTACGGAAGTGAAGCACTTAGCACTTAGCCACTGTACTTGTCAGTCATGGCCTGACACGGTGCGCACACAAAACAGTGTCTGCAGCAGCTACTGGCACGTCTTTACCCAGCCTTTCTGGGAGCTGTGAGTCTCCACAACCCAAAGAGAGTCAGGCGAAACAACATCCACAGGTTTTACTTCACCAACATAAGCATTACCTTGGGTCCTGAAGGTTAGAACTCGAATTCGACTGTAATCCAAGTCGTTCAGTTTGACTCTCAGCTTTCCTCCAGTACTTTGGATTTACATTAACATAAACCTCACCCCTAGAGAGCACCAGTGTATGCACATGAATACTCTTAATACTTTTAGAACTGTGGGACAGGGAGTGGGCATGGGGTTCAGGGACGCGAGGAAGGGTAAGAAAGGAAATATATTCTATGTCGGTCTGTCATTCCCCTGTCGTCTGCAGCTTTGTTCCTCACTGGCTGTCTTAGAGCTGATGAGTGGCAAATTGGGTGAGATGATTTGGAGTCAGGGAGCACATCTAGGTGGCAAGCCAGGAATTCATCTCTTTCTAGACCATAGCTGGACAGATTAATGAGTGTGAAGATAACTAGTCTAGACGTCAGATATAAAAATGGCTGCCCTTATCTCTGCAATGCTGCCACTCGTAGGGGTAAGCCCAGCCAGTACAAAGAGGGCACAGCAATCCTCACAATTGTTGGCATCAAACAGGTCATGAAGAACCCCCATCATTCAGTGAGGGTGTTTCTGTGTGTGCTTTTACACTCAAGCCAACTGCAGTGATGCATTTAGAGTGGCTCCTAAATGTTTGGCATTAGAAACCAGTGTGGGAACTTCAGCAGTGTCAGCTAATAGGACTGCAAAGAGGGAAAAATGTGAAATCTGCTGCATTGTAACAGCACAAACGACATTGCCATCACCCAAGGCTGGAGGCCTTTTTTTTTTTTAACCTGGATAAGGCAAGCATCCCCAATTCTTCTTGCTTTGCTCTGCTCTCTCTTTGCTTTCTTGGGGGAGAACACATCCTTTCTGATTTTCAGTCCTGCATTTAAAGTGCTCTAGCTCCAGCCATCGAATGCACCTCCTTATTCCCTTGACTGGACACCAGGTCCTAAATCTGGCAACTCTTCCTCCTGAGGCTACCACTTCTGTGTCTCTTTCCTAACTTCCTTCCCTCACAAGCGGCCTGCCACCATACCTCACTGAGGGTTAACTGAGACTGCTGCCTTGGTACCCTGGAACTGGAAAGAAGCCATCTTCAGGCTAAGATAAATCATTGCCACCTCATTTCACTTTTAATTTACACTGACTTTTTTTTTTTTTGGTTCAGTCTTCTCACAGTGTCTGCTTTCTCACTACTCCTGCATTTTCAGCCTCATTGCTCCCCGTTGGACAATGCAAGGCTGAAAGGTTTATCTGCAACCGATTTGTCTCTATTAATAGGTTTCTAAACTTTAATTAAACAAGAGACAGTGAGGATCTCAATCCCCTTTCCCGCGTCTACAGGTGTTGCTAGTGCCATCTAGTGGCAGGAAGGTGTGGCGTCTCTTTTCTCTTGCGAGATTTGACAAATTTGGAGGTTGACTCCCCCCACCAAATTCACACCACATGGGGGAAGGAAAAAGCATGCAAAAAAATAAATTTTTTTTTTACCTTTAAAGTTCTCACCTGCAAAAGCTGAGATGGGTTCTGAAAAAAACAAACAAAAAATTGGACTTAGTTAAAGGGAAGAAATAATTGGGTGAACATAGGGTGAATAATTGGATGACTATGATAAAGATGACTGCACTAGGTTTTTTTGTACCACTCCGTGGAGAGTGAACCACATCTTCCACATGTTCTAGGCTGGCTCTAACACATCATCACCATGGGGTGGGGGCAGGGTAGGATTCTCAAAGTTGCTTTGGAACAAAAAGTCCTTCAGAGAGAAATGGGTCCCAAAAGCATTGTAATCAGTCACTTACTGCCGATTACTTTCTCAAAGCCTGGATTACTTTTTGATGCCCGGGGCTTGAGAGTTGCCCAGAGGGACTGGGGTGGTCCCAGGTGCTTCTGACATCATCAAGCACACACACGCCCGGACTCGTGTGCCAAGAAAGGCAGTTGGTGAGTTACTGCAGCCACTCTGCTGACTGAAAGCAGCCCCCATGCCTTCTTAGGGTTCCCCTCTTGGTTTGGGGAATGTCCACGGCTCTGAAGGGACACAGTCAGGGTAACCTCATCCGCAGCAGGAGACCCTGAAGAAAATGTGTACATCTCAGGTGGACTGCCTGCTGAGGTGCTTTTGACCAAGATGATGGTTATGATATCCTTCTCGTGCCAGTCACCTGGCCTGAAATATCTAATCCTACAACAACTTTGGGATCTTAGGCATTAGAGGCATTCTTTTTAAAGAAAAATCTGAAATCTTACTTCAAATGCCACAGTTTGCTCTGCAATTCATTCATGTAAAAGAGCTACTCAGGTAATTGTGTTATCACTCTTACATAACATATGCACTATTTTTGCTCACCAGTGAAGGCTTCCATTAAATCCATCAAACCTTTCCAGCATATAATTTTGACTGGCAGTTGCTCTCGTCCTCTAGCATTTTCTTTGCGAAAAGCTGGGGTTTGCTGATGGGGTCTTGGCACCCTGAACCTCCATGTACTTAGCGCACATCTATTTCTGATTGGGAACAGGGATATAAGCCTTCCCCTCACCTCACACCACCCCCCACCCTGAACCCAGCATAAGACACAACTACACCCACACCTTACCTCCTGCAGAGACTGCTGCTGCCCCACCCACTGGGTAACGACTGCATTGGAAAATGGTGTCCTGCCTCCTCTTGCTTAGCCCAGCCCTTGGTGTCTTATTTGAAAGAGCCACGAAGAGACAGATATTCACATACCCATGCAGTTCTCCAGTGGGACATCAGTGCTTATCCGAATGTCATCAATGGCAATCTCTCCCGAGCGTCCTTTCCCTATCACTCCCTCGAACACAATCTAGAAGCCGGAAGAATAAGAGCCATGGTTATCTCCTAGTCCAAACAGTGCAAAGATTTCCAAGTTTCTGTTAGCTGTAGCTTAAAGCATGTGTGTGTGTGTGTGTGTGTGTGTGTGTGTGTGTGTGTGATTGCACCTGGTACACATCTGTTGACCACATGGCTACAGCTCTTGAAATCTTAATTTAAAATGAGTTTGTTCAAATCAAATGCATATTTAAGGGGGTAAGAAAATATAACAAGGTGGTGGATATTGTTGTCCAGTAACTAGAATGTATTGATTAAAAGGGCCATAATCAGAGAATATTGAAAGGGGGGTTGAAACTTCCCTCACTATTTTCAAGGTTCCTGTCTCATAAATCTTTCAAATGCCCAATCCAGGTATTTGAAAACTCGGAAGATACGAGTGGGTGGGGGTAATGTGAGAAATACAGCACATAGGTTTGGATTTGTGCCTCTTATTATAAATTGCCTTAGGGCTTCATTATTACAACTAGGAGGAAAAGAATTTGTTTTTACACCAGCCGTTTACTGAGCACCTACTATGCGCTGGACACAAGGATAGTAACAAAACCTATTAAGACAAGATCTCTGTCCAGAGAAGCTCACCCATCCAGTGGCTGAGACACAAATGCAAACAGGTAGTTACAATACAATGCTCTCAGGTGAGTAAGTGGGGACCCAGATGGGGGTGGGGAGGGTCTCAGGATGCCTTGCAACCTCAAGGGGCAGGGACTGCAGGCTGTACACAGAAGCCCCTGGGCTCTGTGGTCTTCAATCATTCCTCATGCTCGCCCTCCCCAGGTTCCTCTCTGCAAACTAGCACATGTCCTCTGGCAAGCTGGGTGAGCAGTTGGCTGCGGCACCAGCCATCTGTTGCTGCTCCTCGTCTGGGGAGGAGAAGGTTAATGCTTTGGCTGGTTCTCAGTCACCTCTTCCACAGTGTGTCTACTCCTACCCAAGTTGCAACCACGGCTGAACATACCCATCTGTGCCTCAGTCTCCTGCTCTGTGGGGCAGAGATAACAGAACTCCAACCCGGGAGCTGGTGAGACAGAGAGAGCACTCACTCAGGAGCCTCTCAGGTCTGCTGGCCACTGAGCGTGAACAGCACCCGTTCCCCTTCCTATGTTCACACTCCCTGGGACAGGTCTGGGAGATTATCCTGTTTCCTCCCCAGATCTGAAGGGGCTCCACAGACCTCTTTTCTTGTGTGTGGAGTGTTTGTTTGTGTTTATTTCCCTGGCTTCTGTGTCCCTTTGTCAGCTTACCTGATTGCAATCTAAAATAAAATGGAGAGGAGAAACATTTGTTGGAGATTTCAGCAATAAAAAAGGCAACAGGAGGAACAAAGAACCAAGTCTGGGTGTAGAGATAGGCATATTCTGAATAACAAATAAGAGTGTCATTCAGTTGCCATGGCAACGTGAGAAACACAATGAAAACAGTAGCGCTTAACCACGTTCCCTAATGATGAATGGGCTCGGCCCTTTGAAATATTGAAATACGGATCACAAGATTCCCTTTTTGCTCACCCCACCTGGTACTCCATGTCGTAGCTGGGCAGGATGATCCGCCCGTGCTTCCACTCGCCGCCCTGGTCCTCGCGGATGACCCACAGCAGCTTGCTCTCCTGGCTGGCTTCCCGCACCACCTGCAGCGCCACCCCGCGGCCGCCCGTGGCCTGGTACTGGAACTCCATGCACACGGGGCTTCGGGGCAGGTGGACCGGCGGGCTGATGAGCCGCGCATACTGACCCTCTCTCCGGCTGTCACTCTGCAGCCGCAAGAAATTCCTGTCGTCTGGCGGAAACAAACCCAAACAGAGGTTCTTGATAAACACTTGGGAAAGACACCAGTGTGCTGCTGTGGCCTCTCCAGGGGAAAGTTGGGACTGAGTTTTGGTGTCTTTGGTTTATTCATGTCCTTGTTCTCCAGGCTCTGTGACCCTTTCTTAAGGCTCCTGCAAAGCCTTGATTCAAATGCTGTGTCTTCTTCAAGCCCTTTCTTGACTCTCTAAGTCAAATCGGTCCCTCCTGCCTATTTCTAGGTATCATTTCCTTTCCATCTCTTTCACGTGGAGCACCCAGCACGGCCGCCTTATGTCTTGGCTAGTCATGCGTGTGCCCTTCTTCTCCCTCTAGATTCTGCGAGGCCAGACCCATATCTTATTCATCATTAACTCACCCAAAGGGCCAGTGCAACCTGATGGACTGAATTACAAGGGAACAGATTATAGGGGGTGAGGTGGCTGCTAGATTGGAGGGTGACTATGACCAGGTGGTTGGTGCTTCCAGCCCTGGCCATCTTGGCTGGGCACTGTCCAAATGGCTGACATGTAAAACCTTCTGTCTCCATCAGTGCTCCTAGATGATGCTTGGGCTCTAGTGATTGTGACTCGGAAGCCCAGTGTCACCTTCAAGCAGAACAGAGGGTGGGAGCTGAAAGGGGTGATTCAGGGAGGCTTGAACTTGGCCTTTCTCAGACAGCCTGGCACATATGGCTCCAATGATAAAGGTGCTGTCATTATTATTAACAAAGGCTGTGTGTTTAGCAGAGAATATATGTGTTCCGGGAAATTAAGGGTTTACCAATCCAAATGTTTGGAGAATGGCCTTTTGGCTGATTGGTTTCAAATTCATCAGACACTCATGTGGAAGACCGAGTTCTTGTTGTTGTTGGCAGACTACATGCCTTGCAGAACACAGGTGTGACCTGCACCTTCCAATCCAACTTGTACAGGACCGTTCTGGCCACTCGTACAGAGAACAAGGTGGCATTTGGTGAGGAAATCTCACTACCTCTTTTTGGCCCTGAAACATAGGGGCATCTGAGGCTGAATACTTCTGCAAGATGTCAGGGCTACTTTTCTACCACATGTGCAGCATGGAACATGGGCATGTCAGATGCCTTAGGATCATGTTAGTGTGAGGTCATGTTAACCTGGGACAGGTGCACAGAGCTTCCTTACACCACAGGGAATGTGAACATCCTGGACTTGTCACGGTAGATGGGCTAGGATTCTAGAGCCTAGAATCAATGAAATACTCCCTGGACCACTGCTTTGCTATTGTTAATCTTGCTGACCTCACCTGTCTAGGTGAGAGCTGAGTCTGTGCTGGACCTCCCATCAGTGGCCCAGAAACAGCTCTTCCCTTCTCGGCTCCCCAGTTGCCTCACCTACCTCCCTGCTCCCCTAAGCCCCTTCCTGTTAGACTATCTGGGATTAGTGCTTCAGAAGCTATGCTCCCCTGAAGTCAAATGAGACCAGTTTAGTATGCATATGTGGGATTCCAGTTTGTGCCTCCTCAACCATCCAAAGCCATGTCTGTCTACATACCCCACAAGGTGTGACCTCTGCAAGGCCAAAATCAGCACAGATAACCAAAAGGCAGCTGTCTACAGAAGAGAATTAATCATGGTGTCTGCTGAGGGAGGATACACCAATGCCAAATTAGACCCTCAAAGATCTTCTAAACCTGTGCTTCCCCTATCAGATCTTACTATTACTGCTGTTAATGATAATAATTAAAGCTCATTCTTGCATAATGCTTTACAGGTTACAGGCACATTTACATGCAATATTTCATTTCATCCTTTCTATATTATTGTGAGCTAGGACTTACTAACCTTACTTTGCACCTGATGAAGAAACAGGCTCAGAAAGGTTCAAGTGATTTGTCCAAGGTAGAGAGGCGACTGCAATGGCAGAGCCCAGATCTGACTGCAGGTTTTCCACCTTCATGCAATAAGTTCTTTATTTCAGCTGCTCTGCAGGTAGCTTGCCCCAAGTCCTTGCAATCAATCACACTCTGTTTGAGGCAAACTGGCTTCCCTACTGCGTCCATTGCTGCTTTTTCTTCCCTTAGCTGTAATTCTCCACTCCTCAAACCACTCCACCTACCCCGTCTCTTTGGCTAGTTCTTCCCCTAACGATTCTGGCACACGCAACATTAATCCCCTTCTTTTCTCAACAACTCTAGCATTTACTGACTGTACTGCTGATTTTACCTTGTTTTTAAAAGGACTTCAGGCCATTTTCCATGGATTTCAGCAGGTAATCACTCACTGCCTGGCATTATAATTTAACTGGTTTTTTGGTGTGTCTTATTACCCCAGTTATATTGTAAATGCTGGTCTTACAAATAATAAGGTTTAACACTGCTTCTTCTCTCTACCCCTAGACAGTGCTATATATATGCCACTCCTCTAGAAAATTTTGTTTCTATGAATGAATGGATGAATGGAGAATGATAAATACATGGTTAAGAATGATATGAGGCTCTACATTGGAAATGAGGACAGGAGAATCAGCTAGCTTCTCATAATCCCTTCAATATAATCCCTTCACAACTCCCTCTACCCTCCCAAGCCAACAGCCCCTTTCAAAGGTGAGGTGCACCAGTAATGACAAGGTGGCTTGTGGAAGTACCCAGTGTACCGAGACACCAGTGAGAACCCTTCAAATGCTCCCACGCTCCCGGTAATTTCCAAGCCCTTACTGTTGCCAGCTCATATATAAAGGAAACCAGATTTTAGAGATTTATTATTCAGCCTTCTTCCTTCACAGTTTCACAAATAAGACCCACTTGCTGCCTGAAAATTGTTTGGCAGAAATACTATCACTTGTGTGAATTTACGTTCTTAAGCAGCAGGGAAATCATGGCATCATGGTTAGAATTTGGTAAGTAAGATGTGTGTGGAGGTGTGAAGAACTGGGCTGAGTGGATTGTATCTGGGTCTGTTCTATTTACCCATCCTGTTACTAAAACTCCAGGCACAGCCAGGCCAAAGGTTTCACAGTCTGCCCCTTCCAGTGACCGCCCCCCAGGTAGCCCCCTCCCCTCTCCTCTCCCTCTCACAATAAAATGACAATCTCTATGCATGATTTAAGGGACCATTGCAAGACCAGGGAGTTAATGCTAGTGGCATGCTTAGCATGAGCAGCTGAAGGATCATAATTCAGTGCTGACATCTGAGCTAATCCACTAGTTTGCAGAATCTCCAGACGAGCAGGCCTCTGGATTTCACTTCGTTAAATCATTTGTGCCCCACTTGTCTGTTAAGTGCTATGAGCTCCAGGGAAGAAAGATGATATGTAAATTTAAGGAATTAGCAGTAGACATCAGTCAGAGAGATGCTGAGCTGCAAAGCGCCTGTCATTGAGAGAGGCCTGATTAGAACCAGGGACATCATGAAGGAATGACTCAGACCAGGGAAAGCCCAAGGAAGGGAGAAGAAGAGCAGGAGGAAAGGAATGAACACATTCAACACCTGCTGCCTGTGTGCGATCGCATGGGAGGCTTTACCTGCCTCCTCTGATGTTACCTTCCCTGTGAAATCTAGTCCTGCAAAATAAACACCATCTTCTCCATTTTCCCCAAAAAGAAACTGAGGCTCAGAGAATTGAAGTGATGTAGGATTTGAATCCTGAGTGGACTGAGTAAACCTGCCAGAGCGTAGCTTCTCATCTGGGTTGGACTCCCAGCCTAACTCCCTAAGCTTTTAAAGCCTCAGTCTTTCCATCTGCAAAATGGATACAAAGACAGTGTTACTGCATAGAGTTGGGGGAAGAGTAAATGGAATGAGCCATGTAAAGTATTTTGCACAGTAACAAGGACACAGTAAGCTCAGGAAAAGTTATTACTATTAATATCACTCTACACACTGTCTCCTATGCTTGCCTTTATTTTACTTGGAAAGAAAAAGAATAGAAAGACCGCCAATAACCCAGGAAGGCCAATCCAAGACTCAAAAAGAAGTATGTTTGGCATGAGGGCAGTAAAGATGTTCTCTGGAATACGACTGGTTCCCCCTATCTGCTCTTTCTCCAAAAACCAGCCGGCCCCAAGTTTTCCATCCTGCACGGTTCACTACAGGTCTTTTGTGTTCATCACAGTAGATGAAATAAAATACTACATGATCCTGGAACAAGAGTGGGACCTCAAGTGACCTTAGGGCAGGCCAGTCCTGCCTCCCAGAGGAACCATGCCAAAAGCATCCGAGAACAGCTGTCCACCCTTTACTTGAAATTCTCCGGAGAAGGAGTTTCCATAGGCCACGTCTGTAGTGTGTTTGCTAGGTTACAACCCTAACCATCAGGAACTTCTTAAATTCAGTTTAAAGTTTTCCTGCTGTCATTTAGAGACATTTCCTCCTTCTACCCCTGATGGAGCACAGCCAATTTCTGTTCTCCGACTTAAGAGACATTTTCACTTGTGAAGAATTAAAACTTGTAGTCTTTGCTTCCCTAGGAACCCTTGCCCCTTCAAATGTCTACTTCCTAGGGCATGGTTCAAATGTCTACTTTCTAGGGCATGGTTCAAAAGTCTACTTCCTAGGTCATGGTTCAAATGTCTACTTCCTAGGACATGGTTCAAATGTCTACTTCCTAGGGCATGGTTCAAATGTCTACTTCCTAGGGCATGGTTCAAATGTCTACTTTCTAGGGCAGTGTTGGTTTTCCACTGACCCTTCTTCCAAGCTATTATAAATGTTTCAGCGCTTTTAAGTCATGGCACCCACACGTAGATATTGAGATCAAACACAGGCTGCAACTGAAGTTTGTTCTTCTGGAATCTCCCGATTTATGGCCCACCACTGTCAGACACAGAAGGTGTTCTAAGTATACCGTGGCTACTGATTACTTGACAGTGAATAAAGCTGGTATGGTGGGGGCGGGGGGCTACTTTTTTATTTACTTGAAGCTTGAGGTAAAGCCCTTTGGATTGTCAAGAGGTTGCCTGAACATGACGACTGACCAGCTAAGAACCAGCCCTGCCTGTTGGAAGCTGCCTTCTTGTTCTTGTAGCTGATGGCTATGACGCCGGCAATGGACAGCTTCCAAGAAAAAGACAATGGAAAGGAAATATGTTCCATTGCTGAAAGAGAATGAAGAAATAATGTCCCAGAGATACAATCCCTCTCCTCCTGGACCTGACATATTTGGGAGGCATTTTGCTGGGTCCTTGACCCAAAACATGTGTTGTTGCCAATGACACAGGGAAAACAATCGCCTGGGAATGAACAACGGGAGTTCAAAAGGGTGAAGAGGAAGCACGGAGGACAGGGCCGTTCAGCATTTTAACCTGCTGCTGTCTCTGGAAAGGTCTCCTGGTATTTCACCTGGCGATTTACGGCCGCATCTGGCTTCAGCTGCTTAAGTGTCATGTGAACACGTGACTGCGACTGGCCCAACAGCAATGGAATCAGTTGTGTCTACACCTCACCAAACCCTGAAATAAATCACCAGCTTGATCCTCCTGGCTATCACAAAGCCAAACACACCATCTGTCCAACACGTACATCTCCTAGCTAGCATCTTGCCCTCCTACTAGAACGACCATCTGAAAGAATATTTAGTGCTGTAGGAGATGTAGTCTCTTCGCATAGTCCATGCTTAAAACATGAGTCAGCCCTCAGCTGGCCTTCCAAGGTCAGCCTATCTCTGCTAAGGTCCTCAAATTAGCAACCAGTTAAGGGAAACACTGATTTCGGATAAACTTAGCAAGATGTTCTCAAGGTTTACAACAGACCATTTTGTGGACAGTGAAGGTTTCAGTCCTAGTTCTTGCAGGAATCTACCCAGAGCTGTTTTCTCGCTATGTCGGCTTTCATGAAGGTTTTGCCATTGAGGCAGTCTTGTCGTTCTGCCCCTTCATTATCGATCCACACACTGCTGGGGGACTCAACCAATCATGATTTGCAGGGGAAAAAAAAGGGTAAAGAAAGCTTCTTCCTGCTGTTATTTTTTCCTGCAAAGCCAGGGACATTTTTCTACCTTCCTTAAAGAAGGGCCTCTATCCTTTTCTTTTCCAGTTGAAATTATTCCTTGACTGTTGGCTTTCTTTTAGCCAGGCTGCTCCTGATCTTTAATTATCTATCATGGTCCAGAGCCCAGGAAGTTCTGTCTCTGGATTTGCAGTGTCTGTGCCCCAGCCAAGCCACAGTAACCTCTTTCTGAAGCTAGTTCAATCTAACAGCAATTCAATGAACTGTGTGCTGCCGTCGGTCCCACCTGATCTTTTGAACTCAGAGTTGCTTTTCAATTCAGTCACCACTTGCTCACTGTCAAAAATCAAGCCCATTATGAGTAAATTCACTCATCAATTATTTCCTGATTTCTCTGCAACCACCCACTCACCATACCCACCCACACTTCACTTAATTTTCTTGTGTGTGCCTCCAGTGAATCAAGGCTCTGGTCTCCCACTCTAACGGAATTCATTCAATGGCCCAATCTGCAGCAAAATAGCCCCAGTGAGGTGTTAACAATCTTACCACTTAAATTTGAAGGAATAGCCCGTCGCCGTTTGTAAAATTTGGATCTTTAATAACATTAAGATTCTCGACTTACTCCCACTTGAGCCTGTTTTTGAGCCTAGAGTAAAGGTTCTGTTCCCTCAATCCTATAGGCTGTGGCTAGGCAGTCAAACCTCTGCTCAGTATCAGCTTCGCTTGTTTTCTTTCTATCTATCACTTTCATGATTTAAAGTCATTGAGGTAACACTGTAATCAGACTTCACAAGGCCAGCCCACGAATCAAAGAATACACATATAGGGGGAACACACACTGGAGGGTTCTGAAGCTGACCTGGCCTAGTACCCTTTATCTCGTCTTGTCTCATTCCTGACAATAATAATGACTGCAGCAATCACAATGATGACAATTATTGACCTTACTTAGTATTAATATTTACTTACAATGCTCTTTTTGATTAGCCACAATAGTTCCTACACCATCTAATGCCATGTTACTTGCTTACTTTACTGTAGTTATCCAGTGAGGGAGAATAAAACAGCTATAAAGATACCAGCCACTGAACACTCCCATCAAGAGATCTCAGAGAAGACACATCCCTCCATTACTTGCTTCTTGGTTCATACCAAAACCAGGGAACTAAAGCATCAGCAAGGGTCCCTGGAGGTTGCTCTCATGTTGATGACCAAAGCACCAGAGCGGTGTTGTCCGATACAACACTCTGTGATGATGCCGTGTATACAGTGACATGCCCTGTCTATACACTGACCAATACAGTGTAGCTATTGTGCCGTTGGAATGTGGCTGGTGGGACAGCAGAACCGACGTTTTGACTGCAGTCATTTTAATTAATTAAAATAAAATTGCTGCACATGGCTCATGGCTACCATATTCAATGCGGCAGCTTTAGATACCTGCTCACCCTATGAGTTTTTGCCTCAGTTCTTAAAGGCTGGGCTCTGATCATTCTCAAAACTGCCTATGATTAAAGCACCTGAGAATGTAGGAAACATGCCATTTCCTACTAAGGGGGTGCTTCCTATGTCATTGTCACTACAGAGGAAAGCCAACGTGGCTTCTTAGAGAACACGGAGTGTTCCTCCACAGCTAGCAGGGGTCACTGAATTTGGAACAGGGTCCCGAGAGGCTGGTGTGAACACCCTCCAGGCTGCTAAGCCACAAGCAAAGAACTAAAAACAGAAATACTGAGTGGCTTGAAAGACTATCTTGAAAAACAAAAACAGTGGAATGAAACCAGTGGGTGTCTTGTCAGCCTTAGGCAACCACTGGCCAAAAAGAACAGAACTAATTGCTTACTTAAAAGGAAAAGGAAAAGAAAAAAAAAAAGAAAGAAAATATGAGAAAACAACGAAATCAGAAAATATCCAAGGAATGTAAGCAGCTTCCACAGGCTCTGCTCATCATAATGGCCTGTGTTGGGTACTTTAACACGGCTAGATCCTCTCCTGTCCACCTGTCTCTTCACCCTGGTGCCCCCCACACTTGATGGAGACACCTCCTTTCTTAAATTTCATTACTTCTGTTTGCCTATCTCATAAGGGGATGAAGCATATGGCACATGCTCGTGAAGAGTGGGACGGTCCCCTCTGTGGATGGCAGAGTGTGGCACACAACAGGCTTTCAGGCTGACTCCGTGGGCGCCAGCCGCTCTGAACCCATTAGCAGTTGCTCTGCCCCCAACCAAGCCAGCTGCTTCCCTTCTCCCCAATCCCCTCAGGGCCTACCCCCTCCTTTTTTTTTCGATGAAGAAGAAGAAAGGACCACCCTGAACAGAAAGGGCTTTCTCTCCTCTCCTGCTTAAAGCCCAATATTGAGCTTTGTAAGGAGAAGGAAAATAGGAAATACAGAGACCGGTTCATAAAGTCATCAGAGGATAGAGGGAAGGGCTCTGAGAACAATATTATGATTTTGTTTCCTGGAGGCAGGTTACAAGTGCCACTTTCCCAAACTTCAGGGATTCCTCTGGAATAGGAAAATAATTATTTTCCCTTTCAATATCTTAAGGGAGGAACAACATTAGATTTAGCAGTTCCTTATGGCCCTAATTTTCTCGCTGTCCCCATCCATTCAGCCAAAGGTTGGAATTCTGCCCACTTTGTAAGCTCGCTCTGAAAAGCCCTCCCAAACCACAGGGTGTAATGAATCAGCTGGAAGGAGGACAAAGACTAGAATTCCCAACCACCAGTAGCAAGGGCCAGCCAGAGGGGCTTTCGGGTAAAGGCCAGGACTGGACGAGGAGGAGGTGGTGGTGAATGGGTGAAGAAACAGAGGTCCAGGCCAGGGTCAAAGGGAGGTCACTTAAGCTCCCCTAGAGCTGTGACTCGGTAATTGGTGGCCTTGTGGCCTGGGTAGGGCTGCCCTCAGACACTCCCAGAAAAAGTATGCTTAGAAGAGTACAAGGGAGGAGGCCAGAATCATTAGAATGAACCTGAGGACAGCCAACCTCCCCAGCCTGCAGAGGACCCAGGCTATATCCTTTCTCACAAAGCACCTCTGCTGAGGTAAGTACCACACAGACACACACACACCCATGCACAGAAACCACAAACACACTCATGCACACACACATTAACGCTAGAATACGCACACCTACACAGACCCCACAAACCTTCTTTACATTCAGATACAACATGGGGGTTGGGAACAACCATGAATTAATTGGATGCAGTCTCAAAGGAGTGGAAATGAAATGAAAAATCCAGGCTGGGTTATAAAAATAAGTATTTTTTCCCAACGTGCAGGAGGCTCATTATATTAATTAAACATTATTGCAGTGAACAGAGAAGGGAGGGTGATTAAGGCTGGACTGGGGTAAGTGTTCTCTTCTGTTGCTCGAGGCCGTGGTGATCTTCAGATATTAATCTCTCTGAGCACTCAAATGCTGAAGAGATAAACACTTGAAATATGAAAATGTTTTTCTCTGGATCAAGCACTGTGACCCTCCGGGGAAGCAAGTGTGGGCTGTGTCAGGAGGCCAGCTCCAAGTGCTCTCCTAGCGTCTGTCCCACTGCCGCCCCCCAGGAAGAAGGGACATGCCAGTGCTTGGGGTGAGAAGCAGAAGGGAAGGTCCCTTTCCTTCTTTTATTTTCTAGTCTTTTTCTGTTGTATTCTGGCAAACTGATCTACTGAATTTCCAGAATTCACCCCTCTCCTTTCCAGTGCTTATGGAGGTCTCAGGTCCAGGCCAGAGGTACAGGAGAATTCAAAGTCACTCAGTGCTGTGCTGGAGCCAGGGTGTACCAGCTTGTGAGAGCTGCTTGTCAAGTGTTTTGTAAGCCAGTTGTTAAATGTATTCATTGGTAAAAATTAAATTATATAAACCTATAATTCAATACACTGTATTAAAAAAACAAAGGTAACAAATCCTCAAAACTTAACACTTGCTAGTTATCTTAATACATTTTATCAATATCTATACTTCTGGAGTCATTTCTGTCTACTGTATTTGCACAATGGAAAAAAAACTGTATAATGCTCTATTACTGACTTCTCAACTCCATCTCCACTGATGTTGTGTTGGTAGCTTAAGTGGAGCCATGGTAAGGGTGTTTACACCACTGAAAGTGACAAACGTTAAAAAGCAGCTGTTGTTTTTTTTTAATCCCTAAAAAGCCTATTGTTAAACATTTACCATGATACTGCTGTGAAAGCACGTAACAGCGGAGAGAGCAGACAACACTTGCTACCTGTTTAGAAGGGCTAGAGGCAACCCCTTCTTGTCAGCAGTGTCAGGAGAGGCTTCTGAAATCTGGCTTTCTGAAACTAAAAGGGTGGGCTTAACAATGTATCCAGGACTGGCAGCAATACTCTTCTAGAAGCCAAGTGCCAGGCAGCTCTGCTAGATACCCATGGGTGTGGCCGCATTTTGGTCCCTCAAATTGACTTGGTGTAGAAGCAATGGCACCCTCAGAGGTGTATAAATCAGACTCAAGGCCAGTGGTCTCCCCATGAGCCATTTTAGGAACAGTACCCAGCTCGAAGTTGACAAGGGGCTCCATGATAATGGCAGTGGGTGCTGGCTACGGGAACAAGAGGACATTGACTCACCCCATCTCCTAGGGCCTCCCAATTGTCCCTTCTTTTTTTCTCCTCTTTCTTCTTTCTTGGCTTCCCCCTCTCCCTCCCAGCTTCCAGGCTGTGCTGTAATCACAAGAGAGGCTGGGAACCACCAACCGGCTATTCTTTGAGGTGACGTCTTGAGCAAAGACCGTGGTGGTTTGTGGGCAAAGAACAGAGGATTGCTCTGCGGTGGGAAGTTACAAAGCTATTGTAAGGGAATCTGGGGTTGAAGTATGTGGAACAGGCTAGCCTTAACTCTTTCATCTCTTCACTCACAGCTGGCTTACCTGGAAACGTCCGGTCGTTCGGGCTGGAGCTGCTGGCCCAGGTGGTCCGGAGCCACTTGGCATGGTCATACATCCAACCACAGGGCTCCTCGGGGAAATCAAAGTTGCAATTGAATCCCGAAGGGAGCTGCAAATCTTTGTCTAAAAGGGGAAAATAATAACCCAAAGGAAGGCAAATGAAATGGGTTCAGAGAACAGCCACAGTGGTACTATTTAAATGGCTGGCAAGGCCTGAGTGGAGAGCAGAGAAAGAAGTGGCTTCCTTTGCTTATTCATTTAACTCATCTTGGCGATCGCTGGCTTTCGGGTCAGGCTTTGGTCTCATCCTTCCCAGGCATGAAAGCCAAGTCTGCCAGTGGTTCCCATAGTAAGCAATTATAAATGAGGCCACCAAATGGCTTCAGGCTCTAATCAGCCTCTTCTGTCCACCTCGGACAGCAGACAAATGTGAAAATTGCTGTTCCCTAAATGCCAGAGAAGAATGTCTCCCCAGTGCCCTGGTAGAAGGCTGGCTCCCAAAAAAAGTATTATCTCATCTTCTGCCAACCTGGCTCTCAGAGGAGGTGGGGCGGCCCATTAGCATCCAGAGAGACTGAAATCCCTGGGAGGTTCTGCCCAGTGAGGAGAAAGTGACCTCAGAAACAAGGAAGGCTTGTTTGCTACACTTCACCTCTTTGTGATCCGTCTCTATTTCTGAAGACTGGGACAGTCCAGCATCTCCACGGGGAGGTATGCCCGGTGGGAAATTTGGCATGGTAAGAGCAAATCGAAGGGACCAGACCAGCCAGCCGTTCAGCTCAGTGCTGACCAGGAGGAAAAATAATTTCCCATCGTGCTGAATCCCTGGACGCTGCGACCCCAGGGAGATGGAGAATGCTTTCCCTATGGGAATCCAGGAACTAATGACACAATGGTGTCCTGTCTGCTTTGGTGGTTCACCTGCCTGAGCCTGAAGACAGAACCAAGAGAGTTTCTTCTGGGGTTCCACCCAGCTCCAAAAATCCAGTATGAGTTCATGCCAAATATGTGACTAAGTCGGGGTGGTGTGGAGGTGGGGAAGAGGAAATGGGAACCCAAATGTGGTTGTTTGCCAGCTGTGCCTGCGGAGACAGAGGAAAAATGCCGGCTAATGTTGGTAGCAGGGAGGAAGTGGGGTCTCTGCCCTTGTCACTTCCCTTCCCAGGGTTCTTAGAGAGGAATTTCCATGGGGAAGGCTTAGAATGCAGGTTAGGAAGTCTAAAGGGAGCCACAGACTGGTAGAAACAAATTACTCACCCTAGGGGTGAGGAGGGTTCACCTCATAGGGGGGCAGGGCACTGCTGGCGTCAGAGGGAGAAGGAAGATTACCACCAGGCCCTGTAAATGCCTCCCCTTTCCAGGACAGCATATTTAACATTTGCCCACCCTTGGCCAAATTCAGGTTGAGTTTAGAAGAAACACATGGAATCTTTTACAGAAGCATCAACCTGTGGCTTGGAAAAGTCAGCTCTTAGCCCTTACCATCCCCTTCTCCTGACAATTTCTGAATTTCTACTTTTCCCTTCAAAAAATATGAAGTAATTCAATATAGCATAAATCCTCTGTAATATTTACATGTATACTGTATCTCAGGAACCAGATTCTACAAAAAAAACTTTTGCAAAAAGAAAAGGGAGGAACCATCAAAGAAACCTCAAATGAAACAAACCACTATAAACGGGAAAACCATATTAAAAATAAACTTCTGAAATTTTGTAGCAGAACCCTTAATTTTTCCTTTGATTGTCATTTAGCTAGAACCCCCACTCCAGGTCCCCCAACAAGCTAACTCTGCAAATCCAGTATCGTATATTAACTCCCTGTGCATTTCACTTTTGGCTCTCAAACTATCTGAAACATGTCTTGGAAGATTCTCCAAGTCTCCTTCTTCTCTCCATAAAACAAAAACAAGTTCATTAAAATGTCAGAATTCTGTATTCCACTAACCCCGACCAACAGTGTCCCCCACCCACACAATAACACACAAGCACAATCCCCAAAGCATATGCATTAAATTACTGCCTTTTCAGTCACATAACTTCAGCATTTATTTTTGGCTTTCCTCCCATTCTTCTTTGTAGCCATTTTCTGGAGTCATCCACTCCATCAGTGCAGTTCCTCTGTCAAACGGCTGTGCTTGCAGGTTCCACAGATTTCGCCATCTACCTACCATCTTTATCTCTCCATCACTTCTCTAGTCTCTTTGCCAATCTTCTCTCATTTTGTTTAATGAAGATTTAATAATGATCAGTAATTTACTGTAAGTTGAGGCTGTCAAGCTTAACATTCTAGACAAAATGCCAGGTGTTCCAAAATTTGTGGTTTCTTAGAAATGTCCTCATACTTGGTGACCTTAGCAGTATGATTTAAAATGTGACTTACTTTTGGGTTCTGCCAATTATTGTTTTTATCTAACTTGGATAGGCTCCAAAGATAAACGAAAGGAATGTAGATTTCCCATGTGATGAGACCCACCCTGAGAAATGCGAAGCCCTTGAGTTTTGAGGGAACGGTTGAAGGTGCCTTTTTACATTTCTGCCTTTGTCTCTGATCTGCGCTCCAGTTATAGAGGATACGGTGCACTATCTTATAGAATCATCACTGTTATACTTTCTCAAATTAGTGGCGGTGAAAGACACAGGGAAACACAAGTAAGTCACTGCTAACTGCTGGATTAACCCAACTATCGCGCTCCATGGACCAAATCACCCAGATGACCGCCGTATCTTCACTTGACTGTAGCAGCTTAACAAGAAAAACTATCAGAGCTGTGAATTCTAAGGATGAGGATGGTTTTCCTTTAGCAGACAAGCAAGATAGTGAGGGCTCAACAAATGAGACTTCTCGAAAGAAGTCGTCTTCGTCTCACCTGATATCTAGTGGGTTCACAGCAGCAGGGCTGTACTGGTTGTTACACTATTCAAATGCTTCTACATTGGTTGTAAATAGCCACTGCCCCAGACCCCTGGGTGTCCCCACCTCTCTTACCCCTTCCCTGAGATCCCCTGGATTTCTGACCCGGGAGACCCCTAGGTCCCTGCCCAGCCACAGGCCAGCTCCCACTCTGACTAGTCGGCACCCATGCCATCGGGATGCAATATGTGCTTACCATCCTCAAAGCTGCAGTTCTCCCCACACTCCGTGGCCTCCTCATCAGTGGGATAGGGGGTAGTTGTCTCTTCGCTCTTCACGGTGGGTCCCAGCGTCTCTACTGTGGGCTTGGAGTCTGTGTAAGAGCAAAGGAAGAGAAGAGAATGCTGTAGCAGCCTGTGTTGCAACCCAGCAGGAAGAAGATGCCAAACATCTTTAGAGAAGAAAAAGAAGATGCACACATGTGCCCCAAACTCTGAAGTCACATCTGTGTGCTGTCAATGAAGTCAGAGGCATCACCATAGTAGAATGAGAATGGTCCTGGGTTGCAAAACCAGCAGTGACAGAGGTAGGGACACAAACCCACATTCTTTACTCCATGGCAGAGGCCCTGAGGTTAGCACGAAAGGCCACATGAGGCAATAATGGAGGGGCGATAGGTGACACTGACTCCAAGGAAGGACCAAAGCACACTCTGGCTCATGTCTGCACAAAACTGGATGGACGGGAATATGGATTTAAAGGGGCTCAGACTCTACATGGTGAAAGTGGTTTGGGGCTATGCCTGAAGGTCAGGGTGTGGCAAATTCAAGTGTTTCCTGGATCCAAACACCTACTGTAAGTGAGGAAAGCAGACATGGTGGTGGGGGCAGGGGAGGGTTGGAGAGAGAGGAGGTGATGACAGCTGAGATCTTATATGCCTGGTTTAAAGGTGGCCTCCACGACTGGCTCCAGCAGATTGGGGCCTGGAGGGGAGGTAGCCCAGTGTGGCCAGGCCAGGTCTTCCAAATATTTCCCCCTTTCCTTTCCCTAACAAGAAGGCAAAAATCCCTAAGTAAAATCTCCAGATGCTACATGTTGGCAACTCGTTAAAAATGTTATACTACCTTGCACACAATGAACCCTGGGTAAGCCAAACCTGGCTGCAGGCAGTAGGTTTTGACCTCAGCTCTAGGTGAATCATTCACCTATGCATTTGCTTATTTGCTCACGCCCGTCATTCATTCAGTAAGGATTGAGGGAGTGAATGGAGCTATGAGTCAGGCCCTGGGTGGGGTGAAAGGGGTTCTGGAAACTGGTGCTCAAGTCCACGTGTTTTGGGGTGGCGTCTTCATCCCAGAGCTGTCCACCGACAGGATGCCGGTGCCTTGTCCCTCTCATTTCTATACATGTTCCTTTGCGCTATTGTATGTGATTAGGCGCCTTTGTCAGGCACCCTTCAGGATATCATTTAATAAAGCCAGGAGCTGGAGGAAATTGCTAAATATGTTGAATAAGCTTTTTCACGGTTGACTTCCCACCTTTCTGCTATTAAATACTACGTACGTAACCTTTCATACTTCCCTTTGCTGTGTCTGCCTTTTGCTCACAGTAAATAGCAAATAACCTCGAAGCGTCCTAATTTGTAAGTTCACATTTGTCACTGTGTCATAGAAACTCGATTGTAAAGCAAACTATGGGGCAGTAAGGCAAAACATAATTATCTGAAACACAAACAAACCAACTAACAGGTGAAGCAGCCCTGTCAAATTATTTAGCTGCAGCAGCTCAGCCCAGGCCATTATTTTTCCTGTTATCCTTTGGGATAGGGATGAAGAAGTGAACCAAGGATGAGCGGGAGAAACAGATGGAAATTCGAAAAGCAAACATAGCCACATGACCTATGGAGAACAGTTTCTGGAAATGTTAGGTAGCAAAATGGGTCAGCTGATTGGTGTAGAGAATGTTAAACCTGGGGGCCAGTGAGGCACCAGAGGGCAGGGCGTGTAAATGAAAGTGGAGGAACGGCAGGCACGGAGGCCTTGGTGTTTATACTGTTTGTGCAATGTTTGTACTGGGCGCTTCAAGGTAACTGCCCATCAAACAGCAGCGCTCTCCCTGAAATTGAAACCAGATGTCAGAGACTTCAAAGGAAAGGAGGCTGGGCAAACGGAATGCTCCTCAACTCTGATCTTCCAAGGAATGGCCAGGCAGGGCTTTGAAATAGGAAACCTGTCGCTGACCATCACTGGTGTAATTTGGGGCAGGTTGGGGTTGGGGAGCAATGAGGGAAAGAGGTCATTAGCAACTGTCCCCCTGACCAGACTAGGAGGGCGTGGCACCGAAGGGCAAGGGATGGGGGGAAGAATGAGGTGGACTTCATCCAGCTGAGTGACCTCTGGCAAGTGACTTCTAACCTCTGGGGCTGTTTCCTTGTCTACGAAAGAGGAATTGGCCCAGGTCTGTGATATTTCCCAAGCCACGCATCACTCTCGTCATTGGGTTGTGGAATCTATTGAATAGGTCATGACCAGCATTTAAAATGTATCGACTATAATATTTTAGAGTGCACTTCCATGGTTAAGATGACCATTGCTTTGGGAACCTTTGGTTTCAGTTACATTTATTTATCATAAACAGTTTGCTGGGTGCCAGGCAGCAGTCTAAGTATTTCATATCCATTCATTCATTTAATCCTCACAATGACCCTACGGGGTGTAGATAGACTATTGTCATCTCCATTTTTCAGCCAAGATAACCAAGGCACTAAGAGACTAACTTTTCTGAGGTTATGCAGCCAGCAAATGGTAGGGGCAGGACTTGAACTTGGCAATCTGTCTCCAGAGTCCAAGCACTTACGCATACACTGTACCCCGTACACACAAGTGTGTGTGTGCTTAGAAGTGAAGCGGGTTGTGAAGGAAAATTATTTTAAATTGTGTATCATGGGCAGAAATGCGTGAAAGCCACTGGCTTACAAACTCCTGGATCCCCTACAGCACTGAGCCCCTGATGCCAGGGCAGCCATAAACGAAGCCAGCTTGTATCGGGGGGAGGTTTTCTGCACCTGCGAGAGGACAGGTGACACACATTTAGCAGGCTGCAGGGAACTTTGGCCTCGTCCCCAGGCAATGGGGAGTAACGTGTCTTCCTATGAAGATGTGTTCACTAGGGCTGCCTTCAATTCAAAAGTGAGGAGGCTAATTTGGGCCCAATTCCCAGCCCGTGTGCCTCAATGGGGCTCCTCTGCGCTGCCGTAGCCAGCATACAGGCAGCATTTTTCTCCCTGGGAGCCAAAAGCACTTCTCCGACATGCCCTTATTAATCCCTCATGCCATCCTGCCAGCTGAGCCGGTGACAGGTACAGCACCGACAGGAAAATGGGGATACCTGGGGCCCTGGTGGAGGACGGCACGATAACTCAGGCTAGTGGCTGCTCCTGCTGGCATCAAGCTCAGGCCCCGAGCCCCAGTGGCTCCCATGAACTCCTTTTGGCAGGCAGTGAGTGAGCTCCGGGTAAGATCTGGTGCCAGCTCTGCTGAGGGAGGAGGGCCAGCGCCCCGAGGAAAGGAAGGTAGGGCCTGACTCAGAAGGGCAGGGCTCTCCCTCGGAAACCAGGAAGGCTGGGCACCCTCTGTGGGCCTCACCCTCATTTGGGAGAATGAGAGGTGTTCCCCGAGGCCTGGGCCACCTGGCAGGAATGAGCAGGACAATGAGAAGGAGTCCTGCCGCCATCAGCTCCCTGCAACAGGGTCCCTCCTGAGCAAATAAATGCCTTTTACAGATGTGGCTCCGAAATGAAAATGAAGTCTCTTAGCCACTGACATCTGGAGGCCAGATTCAGACATAAACCAATTACTTTATTATCATGAGGGGTTTTTTTCTTTCCTAAATCAACAGCCACAGCCCTCTGGCCTGAAGAGCCAGGGTCTAATTGAATTTGGGTGGGTGGTATGTGGTTATGATTTGTTTTTGAGAGACTTGGGTTGGAGAATTGAAATGATCCTTTAAAAAAGACAAAGTGCATCCCTTGAGAAACTGTCCCGAGTCCAGAGGCTGTGGTACCCGCGGTCTGAGGCAGGAGAACACGGCAGGGGTCTGCAGCGCTTCCAGCTCCAGGGATGGCTGCCCCCTCCACAGCCCTCCCAGGGCCTCGTGGGATGTCAGGGTCAGAGGACCATGGGGGTGAGATACAAAGAGGAGGAAGTGTCCTCTTACCTGTCCAGTCACAGCCCAGCACCTCCAGCCGCATCCCAATCCCCGCTGGCGACCACCTCTCCGGGTATACCCGCACATACTGCGCCGGAACGGGGTCGAACCTTCGGATGTCAGGGGTGTCATAGTGCATGTTCCCTTCAAACAGCTGCAGGGAGAGAGGCCACTCAGCCCTACTGGTGTGGGACCCAGTCCCTATCACCTTCTTGCCTTTCCTTCCCCTTCTCCTCCCTGCCCCGCACATCCAGCCAGGAAGGCAGATTCCTAGTTGATCCCTGGCACTGGGACATTCCGATCCATGGGGCCTTCATTTTCAGACCAAGGATTTTATTCATTTGGAAGGTGGTTAGGGACCCAGAATTATGGAAAATAGGAAGTAAACAAAGGTGGCAATTTCCAGGTTGTGTCTTTTACCTGGTGACTGAAATGGAGTATCTGGGGAAGAATTTGGCTCCAAATGTGTTTTCAGCTGACTTTGGCTAGAGAAGGGGGAAGGCAGTTTGGGTGATCTTTGACCGTTCTGAATTCCTGGTCTACTGGGAAAGGGATGCTTCTTTTTCTAATGCGTGAAAGCCTCGATTGAGGTAGCCCAAGCTGACTGATAATTCCTAGCTCACTGAGAACCTGGAGGGAAAATGACCCCTAGGCCAATGACACTGTCTTCTGGTCACACATTGACAGTCTTAGACTGTTTCCCAAACCTTTGTTTAAGGAAAGCATTCCTGTCAAAAGAAACCTCACATGGAGCCCCAGTTCATAAAACTGATGATGCGGGGAGCAGGGGGCTGCTTTGGTGGAGCTGGGTGGAGGACCAGCCTGGAGTACCCTTGGAGACACTCATCCAGGGGAAGGACAGGAGTGGGTGGCCAGGGCCTGCGGCTGATTAGCCCCCAGGAATTCTGCAGGACTGCTCCAGGTTTCAGGATGCCCTGGGTCCACGATTCCGAACCGGAAGCACTGTCTCGGATAGGGCTGTCTCCCACAATGGCAAAGATCAACTCCTTTCCCAAGAAAAACCAGGCTCAGCTCTCCCTGGGGAAGCCTGCAGCCCAACTTCTGTTCCACTGATACAAAGTTCCACTGATGCAAGCCCTGAGCCTTTCTAAGCCTCTGGAGTTGAGAGCTGGGAGTTTACCTCAGCATCGCAAAACCTCTAACCCAGCTCTTGCCTCTGTATTCAGAATGGAAACATTTGCTTAGCAAAGGTGGCCCCGAGACATGCAACAATCCTTCCTTTTTTAGGGACCTGTTCTTTCGAGAAAAACAAGGGGTAACTAGAGATAAGAATCAGAGAGCGTGGCCCGCCAGGAGACTGATCTGGGGAGGGACAGAGGCATGATGTCTCCTCCCCTTCTGGGGCTCCTCGTGTCTGTGTTGAAGGCTGACCTTCACTCTGGTGGCAGAAGGGTAGGCTGCACTGGCCTGAGCCTCTGGCTCGGAGTGAGGTTCTCTTGTTTCTCCCTTGCCTCAGTTTGAGAGGCAGGAAAGATCTAAGCAGTCAAAACTAGGAGAATACAAAGGAATGCAGTGACATTCAGAAAAACATCGTTATTTTTGGAAGTCAACCTCTAGTTTCTATAGCTTGGCCTCCAAAAACCACATCCCCTTTAGATGTCTGGCCAATTTCAAGGTAACTTTATCTGAAAGAATGTATAAAGAGTGTTGAACTTTATAAAAAGTCAGTGTTCAGTAGTGGTTAAGCATTGACTTTGGAGTCAGACTTCCGGTTTCTGAATCGGCTCTACCACAGGTGAACTGTGTGACCCTGGGCATGATATCAAGTGTCAGTTTATCATCACTAAAATGGGAGTGACAAAAAGATCTACTTTGCATAGATGTTGTGAGGATTAAAAAAGAGTCATTGCCGGGCCTGATGGCTCATGCCTGTAATCCCAGCACTTTGGGAGGCCGAGGCAGGTGGATCACTGGAGGTCAGGAGTTCGAGACCAGCCTGACCAATATGGTGAAACCCCATCTCTATTAAAAATACAAAAATTAGCTGGGTGTGGTGGCGGGCACCTGTAATCCCAGCTACTCAGGAGACTGAGGCAGGAGAATCGCTGGAACCCTGGAGGCAGAGGTTGCTCTGAGCCGAGAACACACCACTGCATTCCAGTCTGGGTGACAAAGACTCCATCTCAAAAACAAACAAACAAACAAAAAGAGTCAAAAATAAGGTATTTAGCACAGTGCCTGGCACAAAGTAACCTCTCAAATGTTATCTGTTTTATTGGATTTCAGGAGTTGGATGATAACTGTTCAGATGGGGCATCACCACTCTCCGCTCCCTGTACCCCACTTAGCCTCCCTGTTGAGGGTGAGGTTACAGAGGCCTCCAAGAACAGCCTACCTTTGGTTGCTGGGTCCTGGGGTCCTGAATGTATTCCCAGTCCTTGCCATTTAGGCTGTAGGAGACTTTGAACTTGCGTACAAACGCCCTGGCTTCCACGGCAGTGATACTGTCTCCTCCGCGGGCTCCCTGGATGATGACGCCTTTCACTGTCTTGGGTGTTCCCAGATCTACCTGAAGCCACTCCTCACCCGGCTGGGCCTGAGGGATTCGAGGGAACCAGCCCGCGCGGCTGCTGACCAGGCGGGCTGCACTGGGGCTCCAGAGGTATTCGTGGGTGGAAGAGGCGGAGATCTGGGAGTCTGCAATGAGGCCTGAGAGCATCCCCAGCATGTTGGAGCAGGGGGCATCTGCAGAGAGGACAGGAAGATACAAGAGGTCATGGCTGACACCTGCTAACCAGGGACCACCCCCTATAAGGAGGGAGTTGCAAAACAGCCCAACTGTCAAATACTAAGTCAGCACTGATTTCTTTGCGTGGTGAATGTGTATAGCACTGTGGTTGAGAGCCTGGACTCGGAGCTAGACTGCCTGTGTTCATGCTCACTCTGCCACTTTCTAGTCAGAGGGCCTTGGGCAAATTATTTAATTGCTCTTTGCCTCCGATTCCTTAGATCTAAAGGGGAGCTAATAGAGGTGCCTACCTCTTGGGGGCTGTTGCAAGAATTCTGTTAGTTCCTAAGACCTCACAGGACAGTGCCTGGCATATTTAAGTATCCAATGGCCATTAACTATTTGTGCTTACAGCTCTAGCCAAGAACTCTCAGAATGTGCATCTGCACATCCCTGTTGATGACACTAGTCCCCACTGACCCTCTCAGGGACACCGAGCACAGGGGAACTGAACTAAGCACTGAACTATTTCCTAGTGATTGTTTTGCCAAGCAGAAGGAAACCTTCCTGGCGTCAGTATCAGGTCTTTATCCCCCATATATGTTATCACTGCCCTTTACTGCCTTGGATCCTTCTCACATGCTGTTCCCATGACCCAAAATGCTTTTCCCTTCAGTCACCCCCAGGCTAACATTTTCTTACCCCAAGCTCAAGTGTCGTATCCACAGAAAGGCTGTGCCCCAATTTTCAATCCACACGAAATTGGGTTCCGTCAGAGCACCCTGTTCTTTTCCTTTATATGAACATTCTAGTTTATCCAGTACTTGCATTTGTTTATTATCTATCTTGCTCACTAGCCTGAAAGTTCTACAATGTCAGAGACCCCATCTGTTTTGTTTCTGTCTCTATGTTCCATTCCCAGTGTGTGCCTGGCACATCAGATGTGTGGAGCAAATGATTGAGTGGAGAATGCATGAATAAATGATGTCAGGCAAGGCAGGGTCTATAGTCAGTGTTCATTTCATACTTGCAAACTGAACTTGCAAACTGAACAAGTTCATTTCATACTTGCAAACTGAACTATGATAAGAAAGATTCTCCAGGTTGTCCCCCTTCTTCAAAATCACTGGTTCTATCCTTTCAATCTTCCATAGAATGGAGCTCATTCTTCCACCTCAGAATGAGCTCTAACTAAATATTTGCTGATTAACCTGGAACAGCAACAGGAAAGGGACAGAAAATAGTCCCCTAGACAGGATTAGCATGAACTGATCCCATTAGAAGAAAACAGGGTCTTTGTGTAAATGTGATAAGAGCAGAGAATTTGAATTGAGAAAATGTGGGTTCAGATCCTGGCTCTGTCACCTCCTAGTTGGGTGACTTTGGGCAAGCTATTTAACCTCTTTGAGTCTTGGTTTCCTCATCAGTCCCTGGCCCACCCTACCTCACAGGGTTGTTAGAAAGCATAGGCAAGATGATGAACAAGAAAGGCATGTGGAGATGCAGAGACTGTACAAACACAAGGTGTTTTAACTAGAAGCCTCAAACAGGGTCAGACCTTGGAGCACTCCCTATCAGAGCTGCAATGATTAGGGGAAAGACACGTGGATGGATGTACACTGAAGACACTTCCAGGTCAAAGAGGCAACTTGCCTGCCCTGGGCTGAGCCCACAAGATAAAGGGGATTGGTCTGTCCTTACATTTCTGGGGCTAATCCAGCCGTCATCATCTCCCATCTGCACCCCCTGCATTAGCCTCCTGTAATGTCCCAGCTCCCACTCTGGTCTTCTCCAGTCTACATACCTTGGGTTTCAGCCCACAGAAAAGCTGTGTCCATGCCCCTCACTTCCTCTTTTGGTCCCTCTTGCCACCGTGCCATTGAGAAAGCTGTGACCGTTGCCTGGTGCACTTTCTGTCCCCTCTTCACCAGGTAATGTCTGTTATCTGCCTTCTAGCCTCACCTCAATCATCACCTCCTCAAGGAAGTCCTCCTTGAGCTCCTAGGCTGGGTCAAATCCTCTACAATGTACTTCCAAGGACCATAAGCCTCTATTTCCAGACGTTGATGACAGTTTGGATTTTATACTTATGAGTTTATTAGTATGTCTGCCCAACTTGTCCATATGCCCACACAGAACAGAATCTGTTGTGCCCACCATTGTGTCCACAGCACCATGCACAGCTCTTGGCCCCTGGCTGAGGCAGCAGAGACTGTTATTCGAAAGCAGGGGCTTTGGACTGAAACTGCCTAGATTCAAACCATGGTTCTACCACTTACTGGTGAGTGACCTAGCTCTTTAAGTCTTGGTTTCCTCATCTGTAAAGTGAGGAGAATAATACCTATAGAGTCCTTATGAGGATAATAAAATATGTTACATCTTAGGTGCTTAGAATGGCATCTGTACCTAGTTAGCATTCCATAAATGTTAGCTATTAATGGTAGAAATCATACATGCTTAATAAATACATACTGAACGAATGAATGAGAAGACAAACTCTGGTAGGACTTGAGTCCTTGAGCCAGTCTGTCTGGGAAGGTCATGTGGTACAGTCATGCTGTTTGCAGAGAGTTGAAAGGGAGCAGAGCCCAGGACTCAGTCAGCACCCCAACCTCAATGGAGCCCCCACCTCACCTGTGACCCGGCAGCCGAAGAGCTCCAGCCGGAGGGCGATACCTGAGTGCCAGGTCTGAGGGCGGATCCTAACAAACCTTGTCAGCAGCGGAGCGTGGAGCTTGTTCAGAACCACCTCAGTTGCATCGTTGTTGGCTTGAAATACCTGTAGCGTAAGATGCAAAACCATGTTATAAATCCCTGTTTGTAGTTCAGCCACTTGAGCAGTCATTGAAGGAGATGGGAAGGTTCTGTTGAATTTTCTTTTCCTCAAGCTTAAAAATAATCAGTGGGTGTGTTGCTTTGGGCTTTTTAAAGAAACACAATGTAAAAAAAAAAAAATGAATTTCTTACACTGTTCTACTTGAAAATTATCAATAGTCTTCCCAGAAAATTTTAGAGGGAAGGAAAATTTTGCCTCCAGGCCGAGAGCAGGTAGAAGAAGGAAAACACTCGAGAAGCTAAGGAAGAGGAAGAAAAGTATAATATCTGTTTAAAATGAAGTAAAAATGTCATCTTTTAGGGCTACCAGACCTCACTCACTAGCTTGACCTTGACACTCCCTCTTCATCATGTTGCAGGCACCTAGGAATATTTGCAGAGCATTTTCTAATTGCAAAGTGCTTCACGGTTGTTTTTGTTAGTTACTTGATGCCATCCCACCCATGAGCGGGCGAGATGATGAGGGGCACCCTCTACCTACAATGGTCCTGTGTCAGTCAACACTTTCTTGGTTCTCTCTGGTCTTTGTGGTAGGGTCAGGGTTGCAGACAGTCCTTCAGAGTCCTGCTCCAGCTTCCTCTCACTGTAGTCCCACCCTATAATGAAATCCATCCCTGTCCCCATCTGACCAATACATCTCTTATGGGAGGGAAGGCTTTTTGGAACAGCTTCTGATCCAACATGGTGGGAGCAAGTCCTGGCTTTCCAGATGGCCCAGATCAATAACTGCCATATGGACCTTATGCTTTTTTGTGCTCTCTGTTCAAAAAAAAAAGAATAAAAAAGTAACTAGAGCAAAGTATATGTGAGTTTCCCTTGGTTTTCCTGAAAAAGGGTAGAGGGAAAAACCAACTAACCAACCACCACTTCTAAATCATACCTGTCATAGCTATAACAACCAAGGGACTCTGTAAATCAACTTAGAGCCAACTCTGCAACCATCAGCGATTTCTCCTGCTTAGGAGAACCAGATGCTTCGGCTCCTGATATTCAGGCCATGCCAAGTGTTTGGGCACACTAACAGGGTTGGGACAAGGGGACTAGGGAAACTGGTATATTTGAAGACTTTTCAGCCAGATGCAACACAATACCTTTGAGTATAAACAAGTATGTCTATAATACCCCAGGAGGTAGGTATTCTTATCTCCACTTTATTGGATAAGGAAACTGAGGCTCAGAGATGCCTGTCTGGATCTATCATCCTTGCCAGGTTTTTAGGTTTTAAGCTTATAGTCTCTTCTAACACATTTTCAGTGTTTGTGTTCATGGCTGGAGTCATGAGGCCCTTAAAGTCTCCAGGCATGGGCTGAATGGAGGTAGGGTCACTGTCCAGTGATGTGTTTCCAGTGTGAGTTTATAATCCCACCTTAGAATGGCTTTGAGTAATGGCAAAGAGCAGCACAGAAGTCTAGAGCCAATTGACAACACAGTCCCTTCTTCCCCATGAACTATGAACTCTATCATTTAACAATCCTATTTCCTACTTGCTAACGTTAAAAGTTAGAGCCATTTAATAACACACCACTGAAGACATACCTTTTGCAAGTAACTGAAGGGAAGTGGCTTGCTGAAGACAAACAGGGAAGCAGATTTTCGTTGGTCCACCATATTCAGTTTAAACCACTGCTCTGATGCTAAGTCCACCAAATCTGGGGGTACTCCCAGCTCACCCAGTCTGCTGCTCCCTCTCCTCCCCTGGGAAGCCCTCCCACTGGGTCCTAAAGTTGACAGCAGGGAGCGCACCGGGGAAGAACTTGTTACTCACTCCTCTCTCCCAGGTTCGATTTTGCTGCTTCCTGTATAGCGATTGTGGGTGAGAAGGAGTGAGAAGACCAAGTTAGCAAGGGAAGGAGAAAAGCCAAGGCAATGGAAGGAAGGAGGGTTAGGGCCAGACACCCTGAGGAAGGCCCAAGGGGAGTGGTGCCTGAGCCTACTTCCTTCGTACTGATAAAGGGCTCCACAGCTCTCAGGAAAGGGATGGGGAACTGGATCCAAGGAAAAAAGAGATTCATCAGTTCTCTGAGAATTCAGCATGAGGCAGAAGCTATCTGTTTGTTTTTGTTTTGTTTTGTTTTGTTTTGGCAAGGAAGAAGCAAATGCAGCACTTTGCTTATTTCGGACGGGTGCTGTGAGCAGCAGCGGGGGGCCTCCACGGGCCTGCTCTCTGAAGATGGTGATGGGGACTGTGTGTGTGGTCGCCATCAGGAGACGCTAAAGAGTTCACATTGGGGGAAAAAAGCTTTACTTGCCACGTGAATGCATAATTGGAAAGTTGAGTGGATCTGAACTTTAACACTGCTGCTAATCCACAGCATATACACCACGCTGGTGCCGTTTAGAAACACAGCATGTCTTATGTGTTGCTAATATCCAATTTTATCTTATCTGACCCCGGCATTTCTCAGCCTTGGCAGGCAACACTAAGAGACCTTTTCTTTCCTCAGTGAGTAAATGATTGTGTATTTGGACTGTCTTTGGGATGGCGGTGTGTGCATGAGTGTGGCTCACATGGGCGTGGGGTGCACATGCTCGCATGTATGAGCGGAGGGAGGGGGTCAGTCTTCCCATGGATACATGTGGCCACAGGCTCTGGGTGAACCCTCTAATCTCTGCTTACAGTATCATCAGTCAGGAAGGGAGGCAAGCACACAGTTTGTATCCCCTAGACCATCTACCTGACTGCTTCAACTAAACTTCACTCTGCCCTTTCATTTTGCCCACTCTTCTCCCACCCTTGAATCAAATGAAGGATCTTTTCAACTTAGCTTCAGATTACCCTTCACGTTTCCAAGCCTAGTTCCTGAACTGTTTTCTTGTCTGCTGTTGACTTTGTGTTCATATCTGCCCTCTGTTCTCTGGATGGCGAAGGAACAACATCTTATTAGATTTTTAACACACCTCTCGCTCAGAGTGTGGTATAGTGGGAAACACAAGACAAAAAAAACCCACTACTGAGTCAGAAGCCAGGAGCCGCGCTCTGCTGCCGATTAGCTCATAAGTGTGGGCAAATATCTCTACCTCCCTTGGGCCCCAATTTCCTCCTCTGTTAAATAAGGGGATTGTATGAGTTGATTTGTAAGGTTCTCTCTGGCCCCCTGCTTCTAAACCTCTCTTCACATGACTTTCTGTGGTTTGAACTGCTCTAACAGTGTCCACTTTGCAACAGGGCACTTTAGTTACCCGTTGTCCCTTACAGCCTAAGTGCTTTTGCAGACAATTGCTGTGGATGTTTTATACACTTTGAATAGTGCCCGGAACACATGGGGAGTGCCCCACTCACAGGGCAAGTATACCTTGTTGATGTGTTGCTTCAATACCAGTTCAAATTATTAATAACAAAGAGTCATGAATAACAACACCTTAGTCCTTACATATTGTCTTTTGCCCAAAGATATCAAAGTGCAATTTATGAAAATCCATTTTTAATGAAATATTAAGCAGTTTCTATTTATCCTGACCCAATGGGTTTACAAGGTCTCTATTTTTCTCCCTGCATCTCCCCTATTTATAGCTAGTAAATGCTTTCATATATTATACATCTTTATGACTTTCTCAATGCTTCTGTGGTTTTAGAATCACCCTTCATATGTTTTCTGATCAAATTCACTGAGATGGATTCTTGGCTTCGAGTCTAGGCATTGCAAGGTAAGGGGTTGTGTGCATGGGAAATGATGCCAGGAAATTGGTTTTATTCCCTATTCCCTGACGACTCACTGAATTACTATAGGTAAATCAATAAACCGTAGATACCTTGGTTTCTCCTTCAGGAAAATCAAGTCGATAACAGGCTTGCAGATAGACACTTAAGTTTACTGGCCCTCCCTCCGAGGCTTGCATAGCACCCAGGACAGATGTTAGCGTGTCAGCCAAGTCACAAGTCACAAGTGGGTCTTTGCACAGGTGGGATAGTTTCAAGTTCTAAAAGCCACAACTACTCCCAAGTCCCGCCTTCAGGCCAACGATTTTCAGACCACAACTTTGCAGTGAGGTATCTGAGAAAAATCAGTGGGTTGCCTTGTATGTTATACTCAGATGGGCATATTCAAACAGAATGATCGAATGTTAACATCTGCTTTAGAAGCTGGATGTCACAGAGGACATACATTTTTTATTTTTTATTTTATTTATTTATTTTTGAGATGGAGTCTTGGTCTGTCACCCAGGCTGGAGTGCAGTGGCACAATCTTGGCTCACTGCAACCTCTGCCTCCCGAGTTCAAACAATTCTCCTGCCTCAGCCTCCCTAGTAGCTGGGATTATAGGTATGTGCCACCGTGCCCGGCTAATTTTTATATTTTTAGTAGAGACAGGGTTTCACCATGTTGGCCAGGCTGGTCTCGAACTCCTGACCTCAAGTGATATGCCCGCCTTGGCTTCTCAAAGTGCTGGGATTACAGGTGTGAGCCACCACACCTGACCCATTTTTTATTCGTTTTAAAAGAAAGATCTTAGTATGGTTGTTTACTACCCAAAGGAAAATCACAAGTATGTTCAGGGTGACCCCAGTTTTCTGATGATAGTGTTGATTATATCGTAATTATTAAAAATATATGTGTGTGCCTGTTTAAAAAGAGCTAAGCTGAACATAAAGATTTCTTCAAGTGCATCTCTACAAACCAACTTTAAAAAGCAATTCAGGGCACAAAGTGGTCTAGATTATCCATTTGGTGCCTCTCTGAATTCTGAATATAATCCAGCATTTTTCAATTGATTTCTAAGACCTTTGGTTTCTTGTCAATAGCACAGAACCTGAAAACCATCAGCATTTCCTGGACTTTCTGATTTGCACCTCTTAGGGGAGAGGGGGACCTGCCAAATAAATCAGCTGCTATCCAGCATCCCAGTTTGGTTGTATCTACACTCCCAGGAAAAGAAAATCAGTGCATTTTGACCATTCCTGTGAGTCTGCAAGGCATGGACAATATAATTCAATGTCATATATATGTGTGTGTGTGTGTGTGTGTGTGTGTGTGTGTGTGTGTGTGTGTGTGTAATCTAATAAGAAGCATCCAGCCAGAACGCAATACTGATGCTTTCTGAGACCATCTCAGAACATTTTCTCTGCTTCCCACCCCATTTCTAGTAACAGTCACCTTTCCTTGCTGACACTTCCTTAAGTTGTCTTTGAAGAACACACAGTGACTGGCATAGCTGAGGACAGTGAGCTTTGCAGCCTTCCTACTTTCTAGGCCTCTAAGCAGAGGGATTTTCTGCCCAGCCTAAAGCCTTTTCCTATATACCATTCATCTTTGCTATCAATACCCATGTGGCCGGGACAGTGTAGATGCTACCTGTCATCACGCCTGCCTCTAGGGCCTGAGATGAAGATTCTGTCCAAGTCTTTGAGCTCCCTGGAGGAGAGCCACAGCTGGCTGTTTCACTCTTCCCAAATGAGGTGGGCCCTTTGGCGGACAAACACAGTCTTTCCTTACGTGCACCACCTCTCATGTGAGTAGGGCTTCAGTATTCAGCTTACACACTCCCATCTCTTCGTTACCTGTGGTGTTAACTACTGTTTACTTCTATTTTGCTGTAAATATCTAAAGTCAGCCAGCTCCAGGGACTGCAAAGAAAGCAGGGAAATGTTTCTAAGACAGCACAGTGCTGGAGCCCTGGGGTAGAAATTGTGCATGAGATGCTCCTCTTCTTTTTTAAAATAAATATTTCGCTCCACTAATAAATGTTTCATTGCCTCCAAAGTTCTCCCTTTCAATGTACTTGGCACAGACACTCAAGAAGGAGGAAAACAAAGCAGGGAGAAAAGTGGCAGGAACGCAAGGCAGAGGCTGGGGGAAACCAGAAGCATGTTTTTAAAACTAGTCTCAGAAGCAAATGTGCTGACTCATCCACTCACCCTGACTGCAGACCTGTGTGTCCTCCCTCTCCCACCCCCTTCCCTTGCATCTGCTCTAAAACCAGCCATTGGGTCTACACGTAAAAATAAATTGCTAATCAATGAATGCCATCCTGTTTAATTAATTTGTTGCACAAAACAGGCAAGTAGCAGGAGGGAACTGTTGCACTGGGGTGGGGAGGAAATGATATGAAGGCAATGGGCTTTTTTTGTTGTTTGTGAATAATGGTCCTGATCTTTTTCCTTTAAAACGCCCCTTTAAAGACAATTTTAAAAGTTGTTTTAAAGCTTCTTTCATTCTAGTGGATGTGGGAACTTAGCCAGATATAGAGTCAGAGGCATGTGTGTGTGTGTGTGCATGTGTATACATTACATACATATATGTGTGTATATATATAAAGAGAGAGATTAAGAGAAGGTGGGGATGCGGGTAGGCAAAGAAGCGCTCTAACAACCAAATGCACATTTAGGACTCTGATGACCTCTGCTCTCATCCTCCTTTACTTTCGGGCTGTTTTTGTCATCAGGCAACTTTCCTACATGAAGGAGGAGACAGGCGCAGGGGTGGCTGTGTTCTGGGGGGCGGGGATGGGCGCATCCCCATCTGTGTGGGCCTGCGGGGCCCGCTAGATTTACTGCGGGATTATGTTACCCCCATCGAGACGCTGAGCCCTGGAACACAGCATACTAACAGGATTAGGGTTTCAGGATTTGAGACAGGAACGCTTCGGGGAGGAGGAGCGGGAGGAGCGCAGCTCAGGGGTGGGGCAGGAGAACAGCGGGCGGGGGAGGAGCACAGGATCAGAGCAATGAGCGGGCTTGGGGGCAATGGCCAGTGTCCTCCTAGGAAGACTGAAATAGAAACTTGGACATTCTAGGACATTACAGCTGGGTGAAGTGGGCCCTCCTCACCTGGAAACCTCCTAACACAGATGTTTGGGTTTTTTAAGGAGGCGCCTTTAACTCCCAGGTGGGCAGAGATTGAGGGAACAGGGAGTGAGTTTCCAGAGACCTCTGCCACCTGCCTGCCTCTTCCGGTGGAGGCTCTGCAAACCAGAGCAGGGACAAGGTGATATCAGAGAGTGGGACAATCTACCAAGTGAGGGCTTCACTCCAGTGCTTACCTACATTAGTTGGGCTTGGGGCAAGGAACATGATTCCTCAGCCCAAGCAAAATCACAGCACCCTTCCACATGCCCTCTATGTGCTCCTTGTCACTGGCTCTGTGCACAGCGGGGACCTGGGAGGTTAACATCAAGGCTATCAGCGCCAGGGAGGCGCGCCTCAGCTATTGGAGACAGTTCAGCACCCACGGGAGCTGGGTGACGCTGGCCGCGGAAGCCTGATAGAGAAGAGGTTCAAGCTTCTGTATAATGAAATTTTCCCCTGAGCTTCCTAAGTGGAGAGGCTAAAGGTCTGAGCTCATCCCATGGCAAATGGATAAGGGACAAACTTAATTACCTAGGGCACTGGATTCTTCTCCATTTTAATTGAGGGGGTCAGATACACTGAGGGACTTGAACTTGGAAGGGGCATCAGCCCCCTTCAGAGCACACACAACCATGGTTCGATGACGCCGTTCTAGCCACGACTTCTGAAGGCTGGTGCCCATTACAGTGTGAGGCATTGTCCTAATCTCATATACGACAAACAAAATTACTACCACAAAAGGAATAAGGGGAAGCCCATCATCTGCCAGGAGGTTTTTTAAAAAAAGGTTTCTTCTGAAAACTTAAATGATCAAGTGGAGGCATAATTGCATCCCTAAGAGAACAATGAGGCTGGGATGGATGACATTTATCTGAGGCAGCTCAGTGCAGGCCCCATCAGATGCAGGGAAAGGTCTGGATGACTTATCGTGGTCCATTCCAGGCCTATGATTTTAAAAGAGGCCCATAAATATCCCATGGGGCCTTCTTACTTTTTAAATTGATAACTTGCTTCTGCTCAAGAAGAGCTTTGTGGGTCTACTCCATTAATTATATCCGCAGAGAGCGTTCCATCTGCAGATCTCAAGGTGCTTTGCCGATAGCAGCCGCAGCGCCACTCCATTTGGACTGGGTGCTTTGCCGATAGCAGCCGCAGCACCACTCCATTTGGACTGGGTGGAAACACTGAGGCCTGGAGCCACTAAGAGACATTTCCAGGGTCATGCAGTGCCCTGTTTAAGAAGGTCTGAAAATAGACATCCTGTGCCTCTAGCTGTTAGCCAACTGATTTGGGGGTTTGGTTTTCTGACACCACTCTTTCTCTCCTCCCAAGTCTCTGATTTAAAAATGATTTGTTTTAATTTAGAAAATAAATACAGGACAGAGGATTTTTGAAGTGGGGTGTTTATTTGTTTTGAAGGGATGTAGCCAAATCAGACAAATGGCAACTCCTTTCAACTCCCCATCCTCATGATTCTGTCGTGGGGCCCAGCTCCACAGCAATGAGCCTAGTGGGTTAAGCCACGTCCAGGCTCATCCTGCACACAGAACTTCACTGGAGAGGAGGCTTTCCGGGAAAGTGTGTGCCTGTCAGTCCTTGGACTGAACATGTAGGAAGCCAAGTTCCCTCAAGATGAAGAGTAAGGCCCAGGCCAGACTGTGGAGAGCGCCAGCCTGGACATCCAAGTCTGGTGACCAGGCGCCGTCCGTGAAGGCTCCAGTTTCCTAGTCCCTGCAGCAAGGTACTTAATCTCTAAGAGCTTCAATTCCACAGTTGTGAAACTCTGTGAAATTCTCCAGTGAATAAGCTGGTGCCTGAGGATTTTGAGTCCCTTGGAGGTCATCCTTACATTAATGTGATGAGCTCAGTGCATTCCTTCCACTCCTTGTGGGGTAATTCTGAAAATTCTTGGACCCAAGTCTTACCTCATTCCTATCTCCCCCCATCCATCCTTGATCTGGCCAATAGCGTGCATTTGGCACCCTACAGACTTTCTCTTTTAGCCCAAATTTCTTCCAAATACATCAGAATAGCCCAGAAACACTGTGACTAACCAGAGCTATGTCAACAAGGGAGATCCCCAAGTTTACCGAAGGAGAGGGAACTGAAGATAAGGGCTTTTGCCTAGACAAATAAGGGCAATAGTCTCTGTCCCCTGTCTTGTCACCAGCTGTGGTTCTATTTCCCAGGCACAGCTGATCCCCCAGTGCAGACTCATGGAATCAGCATCTCAGGAGGGCAGGACCTTGACTAAGACCTTGTGCCTCTGAGCTCTTCCTATTGCTCTCCATGTGCCCCTCTTGGTATGTATGTACATAATTGTGCCTATAATTATGTAAACATACATGAACCTTCTACTGTTGTATTAACAATGCCATGTCTGCGTCTGGGGTGTTACTAATATAGCTGGGGAAACCAAAAGCAGTAATTTCTGCTTGTGGTTTCTAAAGAAATGTATGCAAAGCAATTTGTATAATTTAAGGGAGCATGTGGGTTGGATATGGGTTCCATCAGGCAGATGAGCTCTCTGCCTTGTGGTTATGCCATAAATATACATAAGGCGGGCCCGCCCTATATGAGAATCATAGGTTCCATATTTATGGCATGTGGAATTGGATAAAGATTTGGAATGTGCTGTGCATGTGACCTGTGTAACCAGGCTGCATTTGCCAGGGGGAGGTTTGCAATGCCCCAGCAACAGGGTGACTGACCACTTTCTCATAGGTGACCTCATGATGACCTGTTGGATGGGAAGAGACCAAGAAGAGGCTGCTCCCTGGCTAGGGGAGGCTGGAAAAGGGTTCCTTAGTCTTCCTCACCCCCTGGCAGCAAGAAGGAAGGCATTCTTTCAGAGGCCTAGGCCTTGCCTCAGCCCGGTCTAGGTCCACATTGTAAACAGTGTTTTGCAAAGACATAGCACAGCCCTCCCCCGCCACCTTGCATGCTCATTAATCTTGTTTTTCTCTGCCTTCCCCAATTCCCTGGTCTTTGGTATGCTGCATTGCTGTTGACAGTGACCAGGGAGTTGAAATCGAGTTCCCACATTTCTGTCCCAAATGTCACAATTCCCTCTTCCTTCCCTGCACACTGGGAAGTCATTTGCAAACCTTCCCTCTGCACTGCAGAGCAGAGTGGAGCCGGCGGCTGCCTTCCTCTCTGCTTTGCTTTTCTGCTAACTCCTGTTGTCTGAATTTCACTTTCAAGCCCGCCACTTAGCACCCGTTAGCTGGGCACAGTGCTCACCATCCAGTGGCTACAAAGAGAAACTCAGTGGTGGTACTCGGCATGGACGAAGCCTCTTCCTCCACTGCCCCCAAGTCCCCTCCCCAACCCCCACCTCCCCCATGGCATCAAATCAAACTGCAGCAGACTTGACAAATCTATTTGGCATGGTTCACTCAACTATTTCAACCCCAACAGCCCAGAGAGCTGCACTGACGCACCGTGAATGCGGGGAAATCTGCACATTAAATACAGATATCTGAACGAAAGATCTGCTAATGAAGGGGCAGCTGAGACCATCCTTGCAGAGGAGACAAGGAAAGCCTCCTGGGTGCCCACCACACCCACAGTGGGGTGAAGGAGCTTGGAGAGTGGGGCAATGCCTAATTGGCAGGCTCTCCATTTTCCTGCCTCCTTCTAAGTACACAGAGGATGAATTTCTAATGCGGAAGAGAAAGGGCTTTTCCTCTGCCCCAACTCCGTTTATTTGGGCAGGACTAATTCAGTAAAACAAAAACAAAAACAAAAAAACTCAAGTTACCCCTTGGCTCCTGGGGAAAGAAATCTAGCCAAGTGGGGAAAGAGAAGGCAAAAGAGAACGTACCCACTATGAAAAAGTTGAGAAAAATAATTCTGAAAACCAGAAAGCTAAATTCAATTTCAGGAATATCTTTCCTGAAGAATGAATACCAGGGATAAAGCCAGGGAGGACAGCATTCTATGAAAATGTGCAGTGCTAAGGTATTTCCAAAAGCAGGTTTCCTACAAATGATGTTTTAAATAGCATCATGGTCCATCTGCATGCTTTTAAAACAGCTTATGCTACAGTATCCCTCCAGGCCCACGCTGCTTAGTCACTGCGCCTGGACAGGGAGACAGTCAGGTGAGCCCCACTCCTCTCCCGGGGGGTCACCCCTGCCTGGCTTCTGGCACTCGTCTGCTAGCTGAGCTTCGGAGATCTACCAGTTTATCATTGAAAAGGCTGGGGTGGAACCAGGTCTCAGCCCCCAAGCTCCTGGCACCCAGTGCCAATTCAGGCTGGCCATTCCCGACGGATGCTTGGCAAGTCTTCCTGAAACCAAGTCAGTGGGAAACCAGACCTGGCCTGGCACATCTTTCAATTACTAAGTACCTCACAATCTTTATCATGGAAATCGGGCAATTGTGTGCATGTGTGTGAGATACCTGGTAATATCCAGAAGCCACGGTTTTCAGACGAGTGGTACCCCATCACTGCTACATTGTTTTCGATTTTTAAAAAATCGACTCCTTTTCCCGTTTCCCAGGTGAGGCTGCCAACGTCATAGTTCAGAATTTTCTGGGTCTAAGGTTTCCAGCTGCACCAGCCAGAGCAAGCTGCCTTGGGGCAGTGATAATGGCTGAGGAGATTCCCTTCGGAAAAGATCTTTGGCCTCCCTAGGCTTGGCCACATGTGACCCATTTTGATAATTCACACCCTAACAGACCGGGGCCTGGTGGAACTGGGACGCTACAGGAGAGACCCGCTTCCTCCCTCCCTACCTCCCTTTTAGGGAAGGAGAGACAGCCCCTGGGAATCCCCCGGACATCACACTGTCCTTCCAGATCTCTGTGCCAGCTCCTGCTCTGCAGGGGGCACCATGCCCTGTGCTCCCATCACAGATACCGCAGTCCCACCCACACAAGCCCCTGGCTGTTTGCAATAAGCCCCTATGTGCTGAGTGTGCTGTGTATATACACATATAGCCACCACATCGCCCGTGCCAGCTGCAGACCCAGAATGTCATGTGTCTTAAGAAAGTGGAGTGCCAGACATTTATCCATATGTATACAACAAAAGCCCCACATCACCCACACAGACCACACCTCCGGGAGCCGCAGATGCGGGAGACACCAGCAGAGAGAATTCAGTGCCTCGCTGCTAAGCATGATTGCCAGTTCAGAACCCATCTCCGACAAACTGAATTTCTCTTCATTATTTATTGTCCTCTTTCTTCTGTGGGACATTGTGATTCCCTCTCAGGATTTGTGCCCTTTCATTTCCAGAGCTCGGTAACTCCTGAACTGTAGTGTCATGTGGTTTTGTGATTGTTAACCCAGCATGCGGAAGGGACTCAGGCCATAAATGTTCAGTGAATCCTGTGTGGGGAGAAGCGGACTGGGGACACATTTTCTCCTTCATTTGAAGTCAGAGAATACTCTGCAAGCTCTCTCTCTCTGCTGCGCAAGATGCAACAGCAACTGGGCTGTCAGAGAAACGGTGTTTTCCAGTCGCTTTAGCCTAAGAGAGAAGATTTTCAAGGCCAGCACGACCCTTGCCTCCATCAATTATCTGAGCCTCACTACACAAGGCCCTCTTTCCTGTAGGAGGTCGGCTTAAAGCTCCCCTGATCCCATCCCTCCTGCCCTGGTCCAATGTGCCTTTAAGGTAGGATCATGGATTTACCTTGTGATTTTTGCCATGCCGGTACACCATCCAGTCCTCTCCATTTGTGCTGACTTCCAGCTTATAGGATTTGACATAGTAGCCATTCTGTGTTTCCCTGGAAATCGCTCCCTGTGTTGCGATGGCTGTGAGCATGGTTAAAAAGCGCAGGTCCACCTGGGGAAGAGAGGGCAGGAGTTAAGAGACCACCATTCCCAACACAGGGCAGTGTCTTGTTTTTTTCCAAAGGATGCAATCATTAGACTTTTTTCCCAACCTGTATCTGTGATTCGCTGAGACATCCTTGTAATTAGTATCAGTTTGCAATTCCATTGGACGATTAAACTTGCATTATCTTACACTAAATCAGACACCTTGAAAAGCTAGGTTTTCTTTTTTCTCTCTTTTGCAAATATGAAGGGACAACACTCATTTTTTCTAAATCATTGAACATCTAGAACTATAATCCTTTCTTAGTAAATGAAGGCCTGCCTTGAACTGTGGAAGCAGATGCTGCTTTAAAGAAATAAGGCTGAGTCTACTCCACTCTACTCCTGTCCAATTCACTTACAATGCCCTAGTTCCAAAAGTCACACTCATAGAGGCGTCCCCTCCCCACACCCTCTCCCTCCATTGTGTATTTAGTTGCTCAGGTCACTAAGGGGTCAAAGGGCATGTAGAGTCTGCCCAAGCAATTAGGCTTATGCACCAAGGCCTGACCTTTTGCTCTATGAGGAGGACGGCCAACATTTTAAGGTACTTCCCCTCTCACAATGCCAAACCCATTTGGAAATTGCTGGATGTCATTCCTTTGCTGGCCATGGTGTTTCTGAGTGGCAGTTTCCATGTGACCAAAATGTAGCTAGCACACACTGGCTAAATTCAACTCAGTAAGCACTTATTGGTGACCTACAATGTGCTCAGCATTACTAAACATTCAAATAAGTACACAGTGCCATCTACACATATGAGAAACAGGTGGATGGCAGTAGGAGAAAGTATAAGATTAAGGTCAAAGATAGGGGATGCCAGTTATAAAGAACTTTCTGGAAGCTTTGCAGGCTGAGAGGAGATGGATTTTTGGAGAGGTAGAGAGGAGAGACAATGACAAATGGCCCCAGGGCTTGCTGTTAGAACCTCTGTGGACTCCCTGGAGTTTCTGAGTGGTCTTTCTCCCTTTCCTGTTGTCTGCTTTGCAATATCCTTCTTAGAGCAGAGGTCACCGTGTCGCATCAGAGCTAGGACAGGCTTGTCAGTGGGTCACAAGGCTGTCTTACATGTGTCATAAAAGCAGTCACTGCTCTGGTGTGGAACTAGTAGCTTGCTTTTCCCCTGTTTACTTCTTCCCAGGGGATGAGAACTGGAGCAGTGTGCAGTGCGGGAAGATTACTCAACATGAGCTGCAAGTTTTATTCAGAATAAAGCAAACAATGGTCTGAAGAGATGCTGCTGAGCATCTGGACGCCTTGAGTTCCGTTCCTGGTAGTGACATTTTCCCATGTGTTCTTCTGATAGCTCTGTGCAAAACCTTCCTGGCAGGGCTGTCTCCAAATAGCAAAGATCATGAGAAGCTGTCATGCGCAGTCAGCACCTCAACAAACCTGCCCTTAGGAGAATGCCCCCCATGTCCCTGATGCCTCCCTGTGCCAAGAATGAGGAAGATTCAAAACAGCTTATAGAATGTTCCTTGAATATCTATAGTGATAGGGCAAACAGCATCCTGGCCAAACAACTCCTCCCAGGCTCAGTAATCTCCACAAGGGCAGGGGCAGGCTCCCTCTGATCAGTGTATGCCAGCATGTAACCCAGTGCGTGGCATACACATCTGTTTGGATGAATGAATCAGTGGAGTTCTCATGTATGCTGTGTTTATTTTCTTTGTGTCCTCTGTCCACTGTATTTGAGGAGCTACCCTCCTACTCCAGCAATACATACGCACTCTGCATATCCTCTGCACAAGTACCTGGAGATACTCCTTGTTGGAATCCAAGTTGGGGGTCCAGCCATTGTCATCACCATGGAGCCGGCTTTGTTGAGGGGTCCACCTCCCATCAGAGTAGGTAGATGAGGCACTGATCTGTTCATTAGCAATCCGGCCAGACTCCATGCCCAGAGGGACATTGCACTGAAAGTCTGGGGAAAGGTCAAATGCAGAGTTAGGCCTTCCAACCTCATACCCCGGGGTCCCCCAAATGTTGCTTCCCTTCTAGGCACAAGTCCTTGCAGGCATTTCCTCATTTAACAGACCCTAATTATATGCTCATGTTTTAAAAACAACTACACCAAGTCATGGAGCTTGACAACCCCTCTGGGTCTGAAAGAAACTAAATGAGACCTAAAAGAAATCAGGCTATGGATAAATAGTAGAATCATCATACAAATTAAAAATACAATCTAAAGCACAAAAACTGTTAGTGCTGCAGGCTACAGATGCCAGATGCACCATTACTGCAATACAGGTAAATGTGAGATAGACTTGTGGCGATTTGGGTGAGCTCATACATCGTGGAAAGCCTGCTTTATAAATAAACACCCAGGAGGCACTTTTGCTTCTTTCTTTTTTCACTCAACTGTCTTGTGAGTTCTGGCACAGAAGACAGACATTACAAAGCATGAATACTTGTCTTTGGGAAATCTCTCCATGAGCACATGCATGTCACTCTCTATTCCCCTGCACCACCTGTCTGGACAAATAGACCCAGCAGTCACTTATTCTGGCCTTGTGCTGTCAGTTGCATTGCTGTCCTTCCATGAATGCCATGAACACTGATCGATATGGGTGTGTGCATGTGTCTAAGATGGGCCAGCAATCCTTATCAGGTATCAGCCTATTCTTTACTCTGTGACTGCACTGGCCATTCACGGGACCTGGTGCAATTTGCCATACTGTTTCTTTGTCATTCAATCTTCAGAGGCTCTTTGATGAAAAAACAAATGCAAAACCCAGCAATCTTCCTGCAGGCCAGGCTGCTATGTCTGTAGTTATATATATGGTGAGTTGTCTGCAAACAGGGCAGGATTTCCACAGCTTGAAGCATTCTTAAAAGTGCTTCTTTAGCCTTGAAACTTATTTGGGGCTGGGCATGGTGGCTCACACCTATAATCCCAGCATTTGAGGAGGCGGAGGCAGGCAGAGCACTTGAGGCCAGGAGTTCAAGACCAGGCTGGCCAACATGGCAAAACCCCACCTCTGCTAAAAATACAAAAATTAGCTGGGCATGGTGGCACATGCCTGTAGTTTCAGCTACTTGGGAGGCTGAGACACGAGAATCATTTAAACCGGGAGGTGGAGGTTGCAGTGAGCTGAGATCGAGCCACTGCACTCCAGCCTGGGCAAGAGAGACAGACTCTGTCTCAAAAAAAAAAAAAAAAAGTTATCGTTTGGGTTTTTAAGTAGAAATGGCAGCACATTTGAAACCCATGTCCAAGAGCAGCTGATTTGAAGATGTTGCTCAGTGCTGAGGGACCGCAAGACCCACAGCAGCTGGGGTCAGAGTGACAGTTTTTAATTCCTTGCTTGGTGCCTGGCACATAGTAAAAGCTCCACAAACTATCTTTGGTGGATGTGTGAAGTCCAAGTCTAAGCAGTTGTACCAATCTAGTCAGGAAAACATTACCCAGGCCCAGAGATGGTTAACGTCAAAAAAATACAGAGAAAGAGACGTTTAAAGATTTTGAGAGGGGAAAAAAATGGCCACAGACTAAAAAAATGTTAGCACAGGAGGGACCCTGTATAGAGCATCCTAACTAACCTCTCTTTCATTCATAGATGAGGAAACTGAGGTATGAGATGGTGCCATGACTTTCCCTGAAAATAACTAATTCTTGTTCCATATATATATATTTAAAGAAATAAGCACCCAGACTGACATGTGTTCTTTTCTCATCAACCTCTTCCTGGCAAGAGGATGTGGGTGCCTCTAAACTCAGATGCCACCATAAATTCCATAGAGTTCCCATCTTCTCTCTCATAGAGCTAGCCTCCCTTCACCTGTACACCCTCACAGCCCTGATGGAAGGACAGGACAGAGGTTCCCAATCGGCCAACTCACTCTCTAGCGGCTCTTGGTGGACCAGGTAGTAACGCGCAGAGAAGCCATCCTTGGCCACCGCCATGTCCGTGTGAAAGGTCAGGGAGAGGATCCCCGTCGATGAACGAAGTTCAGAGGGTGTTTTGGTCCCACAGTACTTGCCAATCAGGGGGCCAACTGGACATTCAAGACAAAGAGAAGTCAGTGGAAATCAAAATGTCAAACTTGGTTTCCACTCTGTTTTCCCTTCCCCTCACTGCATTTTATTCAGTGAAGCATCACTTTGTACACCTTGCCATAAAAACCAAAGATATGTTTCAAGAACAATGGCTAATATTTTTCTTGCACATTAAAAAGCACTTTCACTTTTTCACCAAAAAGGTACAGGCCGCTTTCACTGGCTTCATTCTGTTCTCAGTGGCCTGGAAGATGAGCTGGAAAGGCATCATTACAATGTCTGTTCTACAGAGGAAGAAACTGAAGTTTGGAGAGTGCATGTGATTTCCTTATTCATACTGCTAGGAAATAGCAGAGCTGGGCCTCCAACCCAAGTTTTCTGACTAAGTCTTGTGCTTTACCCAGGAAATGAAATTGCTCTTCTTGCTTAGTCATCATGTCTCCTTTATATTAGAAGATACTTAGAATGACTACAAAAGTGAAAGATTTGTTCCTTTCCAGTACTGATTAGACCCAGGATCTACGTTGGTCTTCGCCTGTGAAGTACTAGTGGCTCTCAGCCTTGGGTGATGTACCTTTTCAATATTTATGACTATATTAATAATAATTTTAAAATTATAGTAATAATAATGATGACGATAGCAGCTAACTTGACACAGATAGGGTAAGTAATCTGTCTAAGGTTGCACAGCTGGTGAGTAGCAGAGCCAGGAGTTAAGCCCGGCCAGTCTGGCTCGGAGTCCTTCTGTTTGGTCACAGGGGTTAGCCATCAAGCCACCTTCTATCCTGACAATTTGGGGTAGAAATGAACACTACCTATAAGTTTTCTCATCCTTTCCAAGTGTCTACTTAGTCTCCTATCCTTTTCTAAAGAAATATTTCCAAGAAAGTAGACAGCCTTCCTGTAATTTCTCTCAAGCTATCCTTAGTGAAGGGGAAGAAGAGAAAGTCACCATGGGTCATATAAGAACTCATAGGAGCTTTGAAGTCTTTGTTCTTCCTCTTTATCATCACTAAAGCAATTAACAGGCAAAGGCCAAGCTACTGAAGAATGCCTCATGACATCACTCACCATGTGGAATGCCATCCCAGATGTCCAGCCAGTCGTACTTGCAGTCCCCTTCTCCCACCTGCAAAGGGTCATGCTCCAGGTCAAAGATCAGGAACTGCAGGACGATCTCCATCTTGGGTTTGGCCAGGATGGTAAAGGTGCAGTCCAAGTTGTGTGGATACTTCTCAGGAAACCCAGGGGATTCGATGGTCCCATTGGGGCTTGTGAAGTTTTTTGAGCAATCTTCAGAGCCTGTATGTAAAAGACAACTGTAGCACTAAGAAGAAGATGCCTTTCTTCGCGGCCTCTGTTACGTGGGTTATTTAAATGTTTGGGCCCAAATCCCCCTACTCTTGAGGTTTTTGTTGCCACTGGAGTGGCCCTTGAAGCAACATGCTCTTCACATGCACATTTCAAGCCCTCATAAATTAGGGAGGCACAGCTGGCTTGCTCTACGTATCAGAATGAGAGCAGCAATTGAGGAATTGGGTAGGGGTAGAGAGAAGTGTGTGTGTGTGTGTGTGTGTGTGTGTGTGTGTGTGAGAGAGAGAGAGAGAGAGAGAAAGAGATAGAGAAAGAGAGAGAGAGAGGGATTCTCTTGAAAAGGAACAGAGTCTTCTTTCTCAGTTACTCAGCTGCTCACTTCAGAAATGTAAGTTATTTCAATCCTTAAGGAAGGCTTGCTGATTGCCAGCAGGGAAAACAATGTTACCCCTTATTTATTGCTGACCTCAACACTAGCCCCTATTGTACCACAGCCAACGAAGTGCCCCCTTATCCCTCCAAGATCCAAGGTGCCTCAGGGGAGGGGCAAAGGGGAGCTTGGGTCTCATTCATGTCATGACTATATTAAAACGAGCTGCTCTGTAGTGGTCAGACAATTAACAATCGATGTTTTTAGCTGGTGGATCACAGCAGGCCGTTGGGGATGTTAAAGGCCGCTCCGGCAACAAGTTTGGAAAAATGCAGCAGTGCATTGACATTTGGAAGGCTTCTGGCTCCTTTGTGGTATGGATGGTCTTGTTTCTCTCCTGAGCTCTTGTGCCTGCTTTCTTGGGACGCATGGAGGCATCCTGATTAAATGCGGCACACATTCGCATCCTGGTGCAAACTTGGATGGCAGCAGGAACAGGAACAGGAGCTCGTGAGAGGATTGCAGCCACCCTATCTCTGAATGCCTCTAGGTGGAGTCATATTAAAAGGGTCCTTGTTGTGCTTTAATCCAGCCACCATTTGCCAGGGCAGCACCACAGACAGGTCCCAGGAGCACTGCAACCCAGACCTATGGACCCACAGAGCACGAGCTCGTGCACATTCATGCAACGAATGGAAATACTGGACAATTAGAATTGATTTCACTCATTATGTTCAGATTTTAAAAGAAGAAAAGGAAGCAGGATTTTTGAGGAGGATAATAGACACTCTTAAGCATTAAAAAAAAAACCCACCAGAAATACTTGATAAACTAGGTGTTTACTGGCAGGAAGTGTCCTCTGGGGCTCACACTCAAATATAACTAGGTGATGTCAATACACTGATCTTAGCCTGCGGCGATGTCTTTATCCTCGGCTCCTGTAGGAGGCCTCTCGTTGAGTCTCTTTATTGATGACAGCTTTCTGGAAAGAGGCAAACGTCTGATTTGGAAGAAGTGCCATGCAAATAAGTGGGGATGGAGGAGTTGCAACTTTCTTCAGCACCAGACAGAAAATTCCAGTATCTCCTCTCTATCCATCCATCACTTCCTACTTTCTACCTTGTGCTGTGCCTTGGCAGGGTAGGGACTAGGAACACACGAGAGCAAGGGCTAACCTTTGCATGTGTTCTGTGGAGGCTCTAAGCAGCAAATCTCAGAGGCTCTGCACCCCATCATTCATATGCATGGCAGCAGCAGGGCAGGCCCAGAGTTTTCAATGGGCAGCTAGTCCTGGCGGGATGAGCTGGGGCCGCCTCCCCCAGCTTTGTTTATGATTGGGCTTCAGACTCCTGAGGGCCTCCTCAATGGCCTGGGATGAGGCAATTCAGCAAAGCCAAGCCAGCTGGCGGGTCTTCAGGGGGCCAAGAGGAATTTTGAAAAGGTTAGAGTTTATGGCTGCTGTGCAGCATTCCTCATGCGGGCCACTCAGCTGAGCCTCACACATGGTTGAAGGAAATTAACTCTCTATTCACTTCTTGCTTGAGAGCTAGAAAGAGCATCCTGACGTGCCCTCTTAGAGCTTGCTCTATTGTTATTCCCTTAGAAGGCAAGGGGAATCTCCACCCCTCTGGGAGTGGGGAATTTTCTGGTGGAATCTTTCTTTGGTTCCTGTCATAAGTGGGGCACAAGTGCTTCCATGATGGACATCTACTGAGTCTAAGAGAGACCTGGAGAATGTGAAATTTGAAAGTATCCATTGTTCTCAGGGTCTTGAGTTCCTGCATTTGTCTGAAAAGCAACTTCAACCTTAGGTACTTAAGGCAAAAAAAAAAAAAAAGCATTTCTGATATATGGCTATAAATGGGTATATCCTTTGACTCATTTTGAAGGCAGTGGGAAAACTTTTGTCCAGTTTTATCTGTTTTTATGCAGAAAAATCAAATCTGTCTATTAACATCATGCATTCATCTCTAATCGTACCATCTCACTGTTTGCAGCATCACAAAAGCAGTTGAATAGCAGATGCCAAGAAGAGATCTCAGAAAAGGAGACAGAAGCTGGCTCTTGCAGACATCTGCCTTATCCAAGATCCTTTTCTGAGATGTCTTAGAAGGTTTAAAGGTTAAACGAAGAACTCGAGTCAACAAATACTCAAGCCCACTCAAGGCTAAGATTGTCCACAGAAGCTGGGGGATTTGGGTTGCAGTGAATGATTTCATAGGAAAGGACTGCTATGAAAAATGCCCACTCCGTTTTTCCACTGTGAATTTTACAATAACTCTGCAAGTAGAAGAATCTACAGGTATCAAGACATTTAAAACACAGTGGATTTACCGGAAGCTGAGTTTGCCTTTTCCGCAGAAGGTGCATTCAGTTCCTGAATTCAGGAAGTGGAGGCAGTAGGCCCTCCGGGTTTTCTCTACCTCTGTGAATGACCCCAGAAATGTCAGTTTCTGAAGTGTCATGAGCAAACAGGAAAGAAAACCTGATCTTGAACTTATGGTTAAAGGGGCTTCTGGAAAAAATCAAACACACACATACATTTTCCACTGATTTTGTTTTCAACATGACATTTTACGTTTAAAAATTCCTTTTTTTCTGTTCTCACGATATCTTGATTTGAGATCTTTTAAATTTATGAGTTGTTCTGACTTACCCTTTTAAATGTAGACAGTCTGGTAACATACAGAATCTTTTATAAACCACTTCACTTAGGGCAAACATGAACCTTCCACGCCAGCCACATGCCCTGGTCAGCACTCACACCGTGGGTCCTGCAGCAGAGGCTCACCAGGATAATGTACCACTGAAGGCTTCTAGAGCCCTCAGTATGGCTATTTGCATATCTGTGTTTACAGTTTTCCCCGCTTCTTCCTCTCTATGAATCCGACTAGCAAACATAGCTGTGTTTGTTTGGATTTCTTCAGCATGTCCACCCATTTCTTTCATGTTCTGTGGATGACGTAAACTTTGTATATTTTCTCTCCTGACTCCAACAATGGAAATGTGGGTATAGGACATGGCACCTGCATGAATGCTCATTTTTCTAAACTTCTCTGTTTTGAATTTTGCTCCCTTGCACATTTCTGTACTTTATATAAGGTAGACTTTTTTTTTTTTTTTTTTTTTTGAGATGGAATTTCGCTCTTGTCATCCAGGCTGGAGTGCAATGGCATGATCTCTGCTCACTGCCACCTCCACCTCCCGGGTTCAAGCGATTCTCCTGCCTCAGCCTCCCAAGTAGCTGGGATTGCAGGTACATGCCACCACGCCCGGCTAAGTTTTGTAGTTTTAGTAGAGACAGGATTTCGCCATGTTGGCCAGGCTGGTCTCAAACTCCTGACCTCAGGTGATCTGCCTGCCACAACCTCCCAAAGGGCTGGGATTACAGGCATGAGCCACCGAGCCTGGCATATGTAAGATTGACTTTCATGTGGAGAGTTGCTCTTCCAGCAGCAGGTGGGTATGATGGCAGGTACAAGTGGCCCTGAGGAGTCTACTAGGCTCTCATCTGCTCTCTCACATTGCCGGGAGTGTGGTTGTTGTTGGCTGGGCTTTCTCTCACAATCATCTCTTCACTAGGCAACCCCAATCCTTAAAGCAGGAAACCCCATTTCTCCAAGCCGAAGCCATCCCTTGGCTGGCACCATTGTTGCTAGGTGGTTCACAGACTTGTTGCTTCATTTGAAATCCTGCTTCAGCATGTCCTCAAGACAGCAATGTTGAATTATGACACCCTCTTACATGTTTTATCTTTTAATATCCTCCTTTCAAATTTGCGTGATGGATAGAGTGAACATTGACTTTTCCCATGGCTTTCTGGAGAATGTAGCATGATGCCTTGTGAAATACTAAGTTGGGTGGTGTGAGACCAAGGCTGAGCTTTCATGGCCCTGCTCACCCTTGTTCTGACTTCCCTTGGCCATCTTCCTGGAAGATCTTGCTTGGAGCTGTTTTCCTTTCATGGCCAGCACAGTGCAGCCAAGTGGCAGCATTAGCACTAGGGACCTTGCTACTGAATAGATTCTCTGGAGCCCCTCAATTGCTAAGCCACTCGCTGCTCCCCCATTTTCATAACCACCACATGTCAATTGTACCTTTACTTTGTACTTATTCATTCTGTCTCATATCATAGTTTTCATTTCAATTTACATACATACTCATCCAATAACATTGCCTGCGAGTCTGTCACGTGCAAAGGGTTTGCACACCTGCCTCTCCAACCCGAAGAGAGCAAGCACCCTCTTTTGTTTCTTTCTATTTTATTCTACCCACTGCTTGGCAGCAGAGGATATTCCACTGGTGCTGGTGGCATTGATCTGAATTTTGCGCAAGACTCAGGGGAACATGGATTAAGCTACTCATGGACTTCACAACAGCTTGAGCCACTGGACACACAGATTGTCAGCCCCTGTGACTTCATCACAGTCAGGAGCATGAAAACCCAAGGCAGACAGACTTTCTTGGGACCTGTGCCCTGCAGCAGCCTGGGCTGCCACTCTTGCACGACACGGTCCCCTTGGCCCCACCCCTTCATTTGATTCCACGTTCTTGTTCTCGGGCAGACAAATCTGACAAATATTTAGACAGAGTGGATATAAAAAGTGCTTTCAGCAGCTACCACTTCCTTTCAAGAACTGTTTAGTGAAAAAGAAAATATATATGAATAGTTCCCCTCACACTGAACTCAACAGGCGCCAGTCTTGGGCCTCTTGATGACAAGGCTGACAGCCTCCCCTTGAACCAGACTCCATCCACGAGTTGTAAAACTTGGGCTGCTAGGGGGAGAGGGGAGACACACACATAGATGGAAGGGGAGCCTCTGAGGAGGGGAGTGGGCGGTGGGTGGGAAGGACTGGAGGACATGCTTCCCTTAGCCTCAAGATAACAAGCTCCACACATCACAGAAGAGGACACACCACCGGGAGAGTGTGAGTGTAGCTGATGAAGTGGGGTCTTGTGAATAAAAGTCTGCTGCATTTAGTTTTGGAAATGAGCACTGGCCCATAGTCTCAGGCCCTAAAGTAATCTAAGGGGGACCTGATGGAAATCAAGCAGTCAACTTAAAGTAAGTGCAGTGCCCTCTGACTCTTTTTCTGCTATTTTTTGATTGCTTTTCAGGGAGTCAAGTTCATTGGCATTTAGAGAGTAGGGGTTCCATGGACAGAGGTGGTAACATGGACTACCAAGGGATGGCTTCGGCTCGGAGAAATGGGGTGGCCTGCTTTAAGTCTTATTTTAATTTAAAAGCTATGGTGTGACCCCATTTGGGAGGTCATGGCAAGATCTTTACAGAGACTCCAACCAATGAAAAGATTATGTCCTCAGTCCCGTATAGTTCCAAATGAAGACATTAGACCATGAAGTAATTGTGAGAAAGTCATCAGAGTTTTGCTTTTTCCCATGAAGACTATTTTGATTTTAAAAAGCATACAAAAATCAGATTCTTTCAAGAAGTGTTTTTATATTTGTCTAATACCATAAACAATGGCTGCTTTGCCCCCGCATTCTGCAGTGTGCCCCCTTAAGCTAGTGGATAACCTGAGCTGGTTCTTCTTCTCGGGATGTCTCTGGGTTCACCTTGAACCGCTCACCGTGCTCAAGCTGGATGACACTGTCACCCTTACCCAGTGCCTCAGCCCACTGGGTGCTGTCCCTCCTTCTTCTCTAAAACGCCCATCTCCCGGCCCCTACGTGTGACCACACTGACCTGTCTTGAAGATCTCGTAGCGCAGAGAGAAGCCTGCCCCCTGCCGGGCGTAGTCGGAGGTGAACTTGATGTAGAGCATGGAGCCCGAGGAGATGATGGTGGGCGGGGCGATGTTCCCACAGTGTTTGCCCAGGAGGTCTGCGGATTCACTGTCCCCATCCCGAATCTCGATAAAGTCATACCTGGGTGGGGATGGCACAGACAAGAAAAGATCATTCGAAGGACATGAGAAGGACCGCTGTGTCGCTCCCACTCATGTCTCTCTGTTCATTTGGAGACGTTCAGGTGTTTCAGATGGATAAGCGAAGGGCACTTATGTCTGCTTGCACAGACTGGCAAACAGAGATACTGCAAGTTGTTGTGCTTTGTGAAAGCCACAGAGTGAATAAACACATGACTGGAAGGCCTTATCTTTTGCCCACGTAAAAGCAGGAGCATCATTCTATCAAATATCACAAAACACATTTTTTTCTTCCTTCAATAGCACCATTTTTATTTCCATTATGCTCTCTCAGAATCTTAGTCTCTCCTTCTTAGCTCTGTGACATTGCAAGCTGCTGAACCCCTTTGAGCATCAATTTCTTCATCTGTAAGATGAGGGTAAATATATCTACTCCACAAGGCTGGGGAGAAGATGGAATGAAAAAATATAGACGTAAGGGGCTAGGCACTGTGCCAGACACACGGGGGATGTTTCGGAGACATTTGCTTATTTTCCCATCTCCCTCCAGCCCCCTGTTTCAATTTTCCCCTGGGCCATCCCTTCTTTAATTGTTAGTGACAAAGACTCCCCACCCTGGGCCACCGCCCTCCCTAAGATGACTCTGCGAGGTTCACATCAGCAGTGTCTAGTCAACATGTGTTCTTAAAAGGAATCAGCCTCATATTAGATAAGGCAATAAAAACCTTTCTCCAAAAGCAGGGGTGAGTCTCCAGGGGCCCACCGGCTACGTGCACACAACTATTAGCCTCAGCGAGAGGCAGGGCAGGCTGCCCTCCTGAAGCAGAGGCCTGTGCTCATTTGAAGCAGAGTCAAACTGGCCAGGGCTGGGAAGAAGGCACCTCAAAGACACCCTTGGCTCGGTTCATGGGAAGGTGCAAACATAATGCACCATTTTATCTTGACAGACACACATTTTCCAGCCCCGGTATGTGCTCTGGCAGTCCTCACTGTGCTGCGTTTGTGCTTGCTTTCTGGGCTCCCAGTTAATACTCCTGTCACAACTGCTTAGGTGGGAAACTTCCTGCCCACCAGCTCTCTTCCAACTGCTGGCCGCTGCACCATTATTTACTGAAAACCATCCATCTCCCTCTCCCTCCCTTTCTGTTTATTTATTTTGCATCAACCTGTTGAAGCAACACTTAAGAAATCTCTTCCTTGCGGGTAAAGAGAGGGCTGGGAATGCACCCTTCTCTGGGATGTGCCTGCCAATGGTTCCTGTCACATACAAGGATCTGGGGTTGCCGGCTCCCTGCAGGAGTGGCTGGTGTGAGCTGGGGAAGCCTGAGGCCTCACTTCAGCCCCCAGGAGCTATGTTACTTAGCCACTCAAATAATAGACCTGTAAAGGAAGTCTAAGCAGGAGTGGACCAGGATTAATTCATTCTTAGACCCCACAGGGCTGGACTCCCACAGTCAAAAAAGAACTGCTGAAGCTCCTTAGAGTCTGGAGAAGTCAAAACGGCAGTTTCACCCCCTGGGAAGAAATGGAGACATGGTCACAGATTGAGAAGGCCGTGAGTTTGGGGGAATCTGTTTAGGTCTGTGGTTTCAGTGTGGGAGATGGTGCTGACTTTGAAAACATGCTTCCTCATTTCCAAAACAAAAGTAAAAAGATGCTTCGTTTGTTCTCAAGGGAAACTCCCAAACCTTCCAGAAAACCCCTCCTTGCTACCTTCACACTAAGGCAAGCACTGCCAGACAGACACATTCCTGTGAGCCACGGCGATGCCCTGGCAATGTGCACAAAGGTTGAGGGGCTCTGCCACCCATGTTCATGAATCAGACAACTCATCTGGACTAAGAAATGCAGGGCCCAGAGTGCAAGAGTCCCAATCCCAGAAGCAGACAGAGCTGGGCTTGCACCCCAGCTTGGCCACTTTTTAGCTGGGTGACCTCAGGCAAGTTACTGAACCTTTCTGAGCCTCAGAAATGGGGAGAAAAAGAGTAAAGTAGGGATATTACAGTCTTCTCCTGGGGTTGACGTGAGACTTAAATGACAAGATCTAATCAATATGAAGTGTTAGTCCGTAGTCTGGCACTCAGTGTGTGCTAAGTAAATGTGAACTGTGATTTGTTGTATTCTCACACCCATTTCAGAGGCGAGGAGGCTGAGCCACAGAGCAGAAGTGACCTTGTTTTAAGAGATGGAACAAATAAGCAGAGGTTCAGTATCAGCGGGAATGGAAATCTGTTCAAACATTCTGGAAGGCATTTTGGTGAAATGTGACAAAAGTTAATATGTACATAGCCTTTAATCCAGCAATCCTACTGCTAGGAATTTCTCCTAAGAAAATAATCAGACAATTGTGCAAAGATGCATATGCATCTTTGTGTATATATTTTGAAAAAATATAAAAAGTGGGAGGATATTTTGCTCATAAATAGTTTCAAAGCCCAACTGTAGAGGGAGGGTGAATCCTTTTGGGATATTTATAAAATGGAATACTCTGCTGCTACAATCAATAATCTGCAGGTCTAGAATTTTTTTTTTTAATGGAAAAATGTTCATGCTATACTGTTAACTTTTTTAAAAGGAGATTTTTTAAAAGTATGTTTTAAAAGGTATACATACATTTCCTTACATATACATACAGAGGAAGTCTGAAAGACTACTAAAATATTAATAATAGCGAGAGACATGAGTGGTGGGATGATGGGTAATTTTTACTTTCTTCTTTGTAAAAGAATGCAGCTCTCATGATTTAGCAGATGTAGAAGTAAGTTCATCATCATCACCATCATCATCCATGTCACAGAACTGGAGTGAGGAATAAATGAGACACAGTAGGTTGGGACACCTAGAACAGTGCCCAGGACATGACCCACATTCAATAAATAATTTTTTAAACTTTTTTTTAAAGGATCGCCAGATAGTTCCAGTCTTTGTGTTGCCAATTTCTCTAGGAAGGACAGAGACAGGCCCTGACATCCCACTGGCTTGTTCATCAGAAGTGAGAGGGCTTTATCTGGTTGCCTAATCACCCATGGAGTCATTTAGGGGATTAACAGAATCAGCAATGAAGCAGGGCTGCCCAACAAATGCCACTGTTACAAGCTTGCCTCAGTTTACTCAACGGATATAGACCACCCCAAATCCCTTCTTGTAATGCTGCCTGCAACAAATACATCCTTATGCATCTACACACACATATAGAGAAGGGATGCATTTTTGAAAAAGCTTCATATAATTCAGTCATACTATAAAGTTTTTCTCTGAGCTTGTAAGTTAAAGGACCCCTCTGGTGAATCCTTTTGTGAAGCAAATAATCAACAAGCCTTACTTGAACTTCTTAGAAAAACTAGATGATTTTTCTATAAGGTTTGCTTGAGGGGAAGTGACACAGAGTTACAATTCGGCAGCTGAAATCCCCGCAACTTCCAGTGTTCTGGTTCTGCCCTGTGGACAAGCCCCATGTAACCACATGGTCTTCTGGCTGGGACTTTTATATAAAGGGCACACTCCAAATGACATGCTGACTTCATGCAGAATGTCTCATTTACCTCATGTGTGACTGACTCATTTGGGGAAATTTTTTATTATGAGGGATTTGCTACGGTTGGAGTAAATCTCCTTAGAAATTTCAGTGTTGTCAGGTTCATTTGTGAAGAGTTAGGCAGAGGCTTCGGAAATTTCTGGCTTTGGAATAAATATGGCTTTGCATCTAGTGTCTAATATCCAGTGTTTGGTAAAGGAATCTGGGGTATAGACTCAGAGCTCACCCCAACGATAGTCAAGTAGGATAACTTGAAAAGCCGCTCCTCTTAGAACGTATCACTCGTTTTCCAGAAGGCAACATAAGCCAGCTAACGGACATATTAACTAGAGTGTTTGCATTTCATTATTCATAATCTCTCCTAAATGAAAAATTCCTTTCAAAGCTTTAACACTACCTTGTATTGTTTTATTTATTTTTTTCCTGAGCTGAAGTAGCCATCTCTATTCCCAGTTCTTTATTTTCTCTCTAAAATGGTTCCCCGAGTGCCTTTTTACTTGTCTCCTCACAGATTCTGACGTCTGCATGGTGAGCATTTGTCTAGAGAATGCTTTCTCTACTTTCTTTCTCAACTTCAAAGTCTTACATTTCTCTCTCCAAACCTACATTTGGGCCATGGGAAATTTTGACAGTGAAGTTAATTTTAAGAGTCCACGGGAGAGATATGAAAAAGCAACAATCTCATCTCTTCCTCTCATCACTAGGCAAACATGAAAAAGGGCTTTCTAGTTTCCATAACTGTCTCCATGCTTGACACTTCCCAGCAGGGCACCAAAGGCTGGGTTAGTCAACAGAGCCTGTGCTGGAAGATTCACCAAGCTGAGGTCCTTCTTTCAGGACACCAAAATGTCTGGCCCTTGTCAGAATCCAGCTTTAGGGATGCCACACAGAACCACTTGGAAGGGGATTACTGTATCGAAGATAGAGTACTTAGGTCTTCTGAGGAAGAATCCTCTGCCCCTTCTTTTGGGTCTACGTATCAGAACATCTCTGCCCAAGTCCTGACATCATAACCTTTGCCAACCAAGCAAGACCTCCTTTCACACTGCTCATCAGAAGATCATAAGATGTTGAAGACATGTTTTATATGCTGAGCTCTTTCCAACCCCAGGGCCTTTGCAAGTGCTCTTTCCTCTGCCTGCAATACTCCTCACTGGTGTTTTCCAGGGCTGGTTGTTGCACATCCTTCAGGCTTAAGTAAAAATGTTATCTCCTCAGAGAAAACTGCTGTCACCACCCTATTTCAGATGGCATGCCCTTATTCTCTATCTCACCATCCTCTTACTTCTTTCATTGCTATGATCATAATCTGGAAAGGTCTTGTCAATATGCTTATTTGTTTATGATCTGTCTCCTGCCCTAGACAATAAGCACCATGAAGGCAAGGACCTTGCCTCTTCACTGCTGAATTTACGACACTTGCTTGGTGCCTGGCATGTAGGAGGTCTCATTCACTTTTTGTTGAGTAAATAAATGTAAATGAATAAGGGACTCGAGGCTGGTGTTCCATGTTAAGAAGAATGCGTGCTACAATGATGCTTTGCATGGAGTTTGATCCATTTTATACTCTCTGTCTTTGTGCCCCAACACATTTACTGAGCTATTCTGGTTGTATCTGAAAACCAAAATGTTGCCTTGTGACTCAAAAACATGAAATATAACATTTTGAGTGGAAGAAACATCGCAAATCATGCTGACAGCATTTTCACTATTAGCGGCAAACAAATCAACTATAATTAAAATGCTGTCAAAGTGATTTGAGATTTTTCTCACACTTTCAAAATTCCATATTTCATGAGTAGATTATCCAGGCCAGAGAATTTATCACCTCCTGGAGTGCCTTTCTTCCAGGAGGCTCAAAGACATCTACAAACACTGTCTTATTAATCCTTACATTAAAACCTGTGAGGAAATTAGGAGGAAAAAAACAGCACTGTCACACACAACTTCCCAACAAAGAAGCTGCATGATGCCTAAAAAGGCTGCAAGGCAGGTCTGCACAGTGCTAAGGTCTCTGGTCTGTTCAGACCTGAAGCCACGCCACCTGCTTCTCGGGCTCAGTACAGTCACCTAGCCTTTTTGGAGAAGTCAGTTCACTGTCAGGTCAGATTTTTTTAAGTAAATTTCATTTCCTTGAATTTCTGCCTTGCATCTGTACCACCCATTTACTAAAAAGCTGTTATATCACATTTTATTGAGCATTTACTATGGGCCAGGCTGTTGATTCAGATATTATTTCATTTAATCCTCATTTCATCCAAACCAGGCCCTGTTACAATTACCATCCATTTGCAGATGCAGACATTGGGGCTCAGAGAGATTAAGTGACCTGCCCAAGGTTACATGAAGAAGAAAGGTCAGAGGGAGGCTTTGAACCCAAGTAGTCAAACTCCAGGGTACAGAGACCTCCCCTTCCTCCCTTTGTCTCCTTGTGGGATGAAGATCTGAGGGCAATGAAAATACCAGATTGACATAGCACAGTAGCATTAGCAGGTATCGGGTGTAAAGAATCCTTATGGCTTCAGTTAGGTTTCCACAAAATGGGCGTAAGGTATGTAAGAGACTTAATAGAATCTTGCTCTTTTGAGTTGTTCTGTTTAAATAAGGCTGAAAGACTTAACAAAATTAAAAGACACATCGCCAACAGTGATGGAAAAGTGAGCGGATTTGGAATCCATGATTTCGAGACTCACCCAGCAGAAATCTAGCTTGCAAGAGTTCAGATGGGATAACATATTAATTTTTGTAAGTGTGGTATTTTTATAAGCACATATATATCCATATGTGAACATATGGCCCATGGAGTGAGAAAGCAGCATCCCGTATATTTATAAGCTCTTAAGTTATCATCTAGAGCACATATTCTTAAATGCGTGGATTTCTACTAGGGCCTACACACAAGTGTAAGTGGGTTGGGGGAGCTCTGATGCTGTTTGCTGAAATTTTGTGTCTGTGAGTAGGCACATTTTTCTAGGGAAAAGGTCTGTGACAAAAGAAACGTTAAATTACTGTTAACTGAAACATACCTAAGAGGGTGTTGTGTAATCTGGGAAGTGTAGCATGTGGGCTTTGTGGACAGACCCAGCTACTTTCTGGCACTTGCTCATGGTGTGATTACAGACAAGGTATTTAACCTCTCTGAGTTTCAGTTTCATCATCTACAAAATGGACGTAATAACAGTCTCCACCTTTGGGGATGGTGGCAGGATTGCGAAGGTACATGCAGGCCCAGCACAGTGCCAGATGCCTTAGGAAGTGTCTGAGAGTCCCTGGCTATTTTTATTATTATCAGTATAAAACAAAACAGGATGGTGGGTGTGGAGAAGAGAAGAGTTACACACACATGACACCTTGGGAGCCAGACAGGAGAAGATGAAACGAAAAGCACAGTTAGAGGCAGTCTCGATACCCCCCTTCTTGGGGCTGGGTTTCTAAAAAATCATCCCCCTGCACAAATCCATCAACAGTGTTTCAGACACTTGAGTTTTCAAGATTTTATGTCAAACTTGTGTTTCTGAGCCCAGGCTGTGTTTGAAACCACACGTCCTCCATCTGCTGTCTTAGATAGCAAGGTACTCAAGCTCCCAAGAGGCTGCTGAGTTAATGCACATCAATGGGTCAGCACAGTGCATGGCACACAGTACGTGCTCAATGAATAGCCATTTGATGTTACTGCTGCTGTCATTCTTATTTGCTATTTAACGCCAAGGGCTCAAAGAGTTCCCAAACTCTGTGTCTGTGTGTATCTGCATCGGTACCCAGTGCCTTTTTAGAGTGGCTGTTTGCGGTTGCATTTTCTTCCTTCATTTCTTCCCACCAGAAATATCTGATATTTTGAGCTTCTTATCCACAATCCCCTCACAACCAGGGTCACCACAGCTCTTCAGAAGGGAGGAAGTCTGACCACCCACCAAAGGAAGTACATGGAGAGAATAACCCAAAACAAACTGAAAGAATTATTCCAAAAAACCTTGAAGGCAAGAAAATGGAAACGACAAATAACATCTATTTATAATTGCTGGCTATTTTTCCACAGAGACCCTGCGATGATGGTGAGGGCCCCGCCAATCTCATTGTTCCTCATGGAGCAGGCTGCCAAGAACGCCTCCCGGCGTGAGGAAGGAGGCCACTCCAGACAGCGCGTCTGATAAGTCTCTCTGAAGGTGAACTTTTAGAGAATTGAGGGCACACAACAAAGCCTCCCCCACTTCTGCCCTGGTCCTTTGGGTGAATACCATTTCCCTCACTGACCTGGCTGGCCAGCAAGGCACATTCCTGAGGCCGTGTGGTCACGGGTCTGCTCTGCTTCTGGACCAGCACACACACTGGAGGCCACTTGGATGAAACATGTTTGCTTGTGTAAGGAATGGTTTTCTAGGCAACCGGTGCCAATGTGAAGTTTAAGGCTTTGGGGCAGGCTGCTTTCAGCATGAGTGTCGGGTCTTTCATTGGTCTGCTCTGTGTCTATAAAATCCTCACCCTCTGCAGTCAACTTACAGGGCCCCTTGCTAGCATTCTGGAATGATACCAGAGTGCAAAGAAGAGTAGTCCACAATTTCTTTCCAGTTCTGTTTTTCTCAGCGGCAGCGGTCAAGGTGAATCCCAGCCTGGCCAGGACTCGCTGAATTTTCCTGTGCTGGCCTGGGTCAATCACGCTTGCATGCCTCAGTTTGCCTCATTTGACAAAACGGAATGGGGATCATGCTTTTGTGCCTGGTGGGGCTGCCTGCACGGGTGACCACCGAAGGGCAATCAGAGCACAGCGTCCGGGGCGCCTGGTGTGCTGGCAGCGCCCGTTTACTCGGCAGAGTGAACCGTTCCCTTCGGCATAGGTGTTCACACTGATTCCAGCTCCCGGGGGATCCCATTGTGAGGGCAAATCATAACTTCCCCATCTGTCCGAAAAATGGGAGCCTGCTGTGAACGGAAGTGTACCGGGCACCAGGGAATCCCTCACAGCAACAAAAAAGTCCTTTTTGTTTTTCCAGGGATATAAGCTCCGTATCATTTTTCTATTCCCCTTTGCTGGCATCCAGCCTCCCTAACAAAACTTGGAAGATGCAAAACTCATCTGAAAAATGTGCCATGTAGAAATCCAAGTAGGGGACAGTCTGGGAGTAGGTGACAGGTGTGATGGGACCCCTTTTAGAGTTCATTTACTTGGAGCTTCAGGTTACAGAACTTAGAGCTTCTCCTGGCTCCAGGGGCAAACTTGTCACTACTGTGCAAAAAGCACCATGGTGTGGAAATGATGGGCCTGCACTAATGTCCAAGCAGGAAGGGGCTGCTGCCACGCCAGGGCAGAGATCCTGAATCTAGCACTCAGGGGCCAGTCAGCTGGAACTGCTTCCGCTTGTGACTACGCTCTCGACAGCTGCATTGTGAGGCATCACGCTGCACAGGCAGCCCGGGCCACGTGAGGCATGTTAAAACACTCACCTTCTCTCCCCATCCCAGAAATGCCCTTTCCATTCGGAGAGAACAGGTCGGGGTTTGTTGGGGGTGGAGGAAGCAAGCATTTAGGAATGTGGGGTGCTCCGGGCTAGAGCCTCATAAGACCATGAAGAAAGATGTTTAGAAAGGACATGAGCTTCTACAAGAAAGGGAACCAGATTACAGGAAGTCTCTGAGCAGGATGGGAGCAGTGTGAGTCAGACCTTGAAGGATCTTTATTCATCGCACAGCCATAAGCGGGCTGTTTGTTTTGCGCACAGAGCTTCTGGCTGGTTGGCCACAATATTGTAGCGACCAGTGGGGGCCCTGGCAGTATGGGAGGAGGCATCAGTGCCAGGGATGAGTTTCAAGAGCCACATGTGGATAAAGGCCCAGGCAGGGAAGAGTACAGCAGAAAAGGCCCCCAGAAGATAACTCAGTACCCCAACATTTAACCCAGCAGCCTGCTCTGAGGCTTAAACTAAATCCTGTATCTGCTTGGACCTCAGTTTCCCAGCAGATGACCCCCCAAAATAATACTTTCTTACCCTCCTACCACGCTCAAAAGATGACACATAGATAAATTGCTTTGAACTTTTAGATGAAAGGTGCTCTATAAACCTGAGGTCTCATCAACTGTAATTGTTACAGTAATTATTTTAATGATAATAATGATGATTAATGGGAGGGGGGGTCGGGTGGGGATGAAACCTTCTACTTTGAGACAAAGAACATCTCTTCCATTAAAACCTGCATCACGAATCCTTCTGCTCCAAGCTCTCAACCATGTCTTTCAAACTGCCAATTTCTGAGCTGAAGTATTATTTACTCCTTTCCTTTCCAATAAAACAATTATTTGTTCCACCATTGGCACCCTCACTCACTCTCCAGTGTGTCTGGCTTTGTCCTGACAGCTCGGCCATGGACTGTTTACATGTCTCGCTCACCCTCCAAGACTCTGGTTCAGCTCCATTGACACTAAAGGCAGGCGAATTCTCTCAGTGTGAGGAATCAATTACTTCTGCTGACACTCTATTACTGGCCCTCACATCTTTGGACTCCAGATGGAGAGTGAAGGTGGTGGTGAGGATGGCAGGGAATTTGAAGGGGATGGTGAGCGAGGCTGCGGGGGGATTCGGGGAGTAGGAGGTTGATGACAGGGAGGCAAAAAGAAACGATGGACTGAGAAGCCTCTGGCTTGTATTTAAAGACACAGAAAGAGATCTCTCTCCTTGACTGCCCTGCTGGCATCCGGAGGTGACTGCATGGCAGGAAGAGGCAAAGAAAAGGAACAAAAATGGAAAAGGAAAAGAAAAGGCTTGTCAAGGATATCTAAAGAAATCAGAGAGGCCCCAAATACCTAAGCACTGGGACAGCAGATGACAGCTCCAAGCAGATTGACATAGGTATACAAAGGCAGCTTTGGGCTGATTGTCTTCAAACCCGGCCCCACGATTACTATCTGTGTGATCTCTCAGGGCCTCAGTATCTCCATCTGTTAAATGGGATAATAGCAGTACCAGTACCAGCTGTGGAGGTTAAACATAGAAAGCTCTTAGGGTAGGACCTGATATCTGGCAAGAGTTCAGTAAATGTTTGCTATTGTTGTCTAAGTCTGAGAGTTCCTTCACGTGACCCACAAACATACAGTTGAGTCCCAGTGGGAAAAAGTAGAAAAATATTAGAGACCGTAAGATGCTTGGCTACAAAGCTCGAAAAAAGGCATTAAAAAAGTCATGCGTTTCTGCTGCCCTCCCATACCTAAGCCCAACTCACACTTCTTTCCCCTTTTCCTTTTCCTTCTTTTTAGAAAATTTTATTTTGACCCAGCTAACATTTTTCAGGGATTCTCCTTCTAGGAAAAAAATTTTGATTATGTAAATTAAATACAACCATCTACTCTGCAATCAACTGAGATGAGTTGTGAGGCACGAGGTCCCATAATGAAGGACGATTACAGAAGCTCTTTTCTGGAAGGAAAGACAAGGGCAGCTGATATCTTTTTTTCTTTCTTTTTTTTTTTTTTTTTTCCTGGAATGATTTATCCAGGCAGAAGTGTAAGAATGGAATTAAATTATCTTTTGAGTTTCTCTTAATCCAAAGGCTTAAATCCCCTTGCCACTAAAAAGGACAAAACAAAAATAATATAAATTTTTTTTTCTATAGGACTCATGACTCCAGGAAAATACACAAATCCCTTTTTAGAAAAATCTTATATTTTTACTTGGTATATTTCCATCTCTTCTTTATCCCCTCCACACCTGGAGCTCCCACTGAATTTCTTAAGACAGACTCTCAGCCGGTGTAATTAGATGGGAGAATTACACGGAGTTACATGGGGTGAGATGCTGGCCCTCTGGGATCCCTGGGTTCGCAGAAGGTGCCAGGGTGGAGAGGCAGAACAAGTGGGATTGTGCATGATAAAATCTCAAGTGATTTTCTCAGTCAGAAGATAAAGCACATGTTAAGAAGGGCATCCACAGTGAAGCTTGCGTTGAGACGGTTACAACTGCAATGCTCATTTTAAAAAACAAACTGCCCAAAGTAATTCCAGCTGCTTTTTAACCTTGGTAAGAGGAGAACAGTCTGTGAGTTGTTTTTCCCCCTGATCCATGGGCGAGGTGGAGTTGCTGGGTGGAACCTCTGGTCAAGGTTGGTAAGTGTCGGGGCCACAGCCAGCTGCTCCCATTCGTCCACCACGTACCTGGAGGTGGGTCTGTTTCTGTCATTAGGAGGATTGTTGCAATACAGAAAAGTATTACTGCTCACTGGTTCCTTAGGGGAATCAGAATAGTTCTGTGGTTGGGCAGGCAGTAAATAATAATGTCAGTAATAATGTCGTGAGTGATCAAGCCAACGGCCTCTCCTCAGCAAGCACAAGGCACCCTCTTGAACCACACAGAATTCTCGCTATGCTTTGTTGGCTTTTCAGACTTCAACGGACACCAGCTAAAGCCACGCCTCCAACTGGGCAATCTGGCCTCCCGCCCTCTATTCATAGGAAAGAGACTTGGATTCAGAAAGCCTTGTGTAGCAGGAAATTGACAAGAGGCGCTTAATCTGAAGTGTTACCTGGACTTTCCCAGGTCAAACCCCACTTTCAGGCATTCCACTTGAACATAGGGTATGAGGCTGCAGAGACCCTACAATGGACAGGGAAGTTGTCCCAGTCTTTCTGCTTCCTGACCACCCTGTGTGCTAAGGAGATGGTGGAAGTTGTCTGGCCAGGAAATACGATTAAATAGTATTGCTCAGGCACCTCTTCACGGGGAAAAGGGTTTGTGTCAGCAAATCACAAGGGCAGCCCCTTTTACTCTACCCTTACAGTGCTCACTGGTTAAGAAATTGTGTTCAGGAATGTTCAATTATTTTGGTTCCTGAAGGCATCAAACCATCCCTCCTTGTCTTTTGAGCATGCTGCTGTCTGCCTATGACACCAGCCAAACACACTCCCTGCTGCCCGGCCAACTTCTTTAGAATTCGTATAGGCGTCACCTCCTCCAGGGAGCCTTCCTTGATCTTCCCAGCCTAGGCTGGACCTGGATGCTGTGGGCCCACATAACAGGTCCATATCACATCCCCGGCCAAACGCATGATGTGGGGGAGGCAGAGAGCACAAGAGTAAAGCAGAGATTGAAAACTAGGGTATCTGGCTTCAAAACCCTTCTCTGCCACTTATGGGAGTGGAACCTTGGGCCAGTTGCTCAACTTCTTTGAGCCCAAGTTTCCTCATCTGTAAAATGAAAGAGTAACAGCAACTTTAGGGAAAAGAATGTGATTTATTCATCACTGTATTCCCAATACTATCACTTAGCACATAGTAGGTGTTTAATAACTATTTCCTGATGAATGAATGGCCTATTACCATTTTGTTGGTGAGAGACTCATGTCCCAAATCAGTTAGTGACGTTCTTGGCCTGTGTCCTACCCCCTAAGATTATGTCATATTCCCAGATGGACAAATAGGGAAAACAGATCTATCTGCCTTCCCACACAGAGTCAGCTCACGCTGACCTATTGCCTGGCATTTCCAATGTAAAAATATCACTAAATCACTTACACACACCTGCCTAGCACCCTCCTAGACTAGGTGCCATGGGAGTTTAGATATGAAGGGCTTTGTGCCCTTGTAGAATTTACATGCTGAGAACTCAAGATGACCACATATGAACAAAAAGTAAGTGACTCAGGCAACATCAAGTGCTCTGGGAGTTCAGAGGAGGGGCTGATAAGAGAGAACTGCAGGAAGCAAGGAAACTCAGGGGAGGAAGATGGGAGCTTGCAGCTGGACACTGTGGAGGGAGGGGAAGGAGGGCTGGAGCCCTGGGAACTCAGGGGGCTCACACAGATGTAAGACTACGCTTGGTTGTTTGCAGGGAATCGAGGGTGTTTGCTGAGCACAGGGAAACACTGCTGGCGGAGTGGGGAGGGGCCAGATAACTGAGGTCTGGTCTGATCCCTCTGTTTACTATGGTCAGGTTATCAACTGGGAAAGTGCTACCTTTCTAAGATATCATCTCTTACTTTGGGAGAAACAGACACATCTTCTAAGATATAGAGGGGCCCTCTGGCTGTAAATAAACACAAGAGCGCCCTGTTTATCTAGGACACTTAGAGGCAAATATCCAAAACCTTAAATATGCAGAATATGAGGGTGTGGGGGAGTTTAGAAGAAAAGATTGTGAGCAGCTACACTGATGTTGACAACTCCATCCTCTGTTGCTCTTATGCTTTGTCACTTTGGGATCGCTCCCCAGTCCTAACTCTGCTGCAAGCTTGATTGCACCGGCTTGGGCAAAGCTTAGGTCCCAGAACCCAAACTTCCCAAGAGACAGCAAGGGCTCCTGAAGCAAAATTGATAACCCAATAAAAAAGCAAAAACAAGTCAGAAGGGGAAGGCTATAGGAGACAGGCATACTCATAACAGGATGTGTGAAAGTCGGAGGATTGATAGAAAATAGTCCCAAACTGTCCCCTGATAAAGTCCAATGATGCTAACACAGTTGCTAATTTATTGAGCATCTACATAAAAAGGCAGAGTAATCTTGCAAAATATTTATTATTATGACAGCTTTGCAGATGAGGAAACTGAGGCCTGGGAAGTTTAAAAGGTCAATAAAATTCAAATCTTAATCTGCCTGTTCCAAATATGGCAATACCTGGCTGCTGTCACAAAAGTGAAGCTTAGAATTAGAAGCCCGAACATTGAGAAAAAGTTGACTCCTCTCAATGTAGGTTTTAAAAAGACAGGGAAGTGCAGCGCATGATTTAGAATGTTCTTGATCAGAAATCCTTTAAAAAAAGAACTCTTGGAACTCTAAAGTTCTTTTTTAAGAACTTTCAAGGTGGATATTTCAGTATCTGGACCATTCACCTAAATGGAATGTCATTCTTCAATGATACGTGGTAAATGAGATATTGCTGTGCTGAACATTGCACATAAAATCATTTATGTAGACTTCCTTGAGAGGTTTTTAGCCTAAAAAATGTTCTTTCATTTCTTGCTAGTGGGTTTTGCACTTTCTGAGACCCATCAAGGTATCCATCTAGAAATTACCTTTTTTTTTTTTTTTAATGGGACAGAGTCTCACTCTTTCACCCAGGCCGGAGTGCAGTGGCGCAATCTCAGCTCACTGCAGCCTCTGCCTCCCAGTTCAAGTGATTCTCCTGTCTCAGCCTCCAGAGTAGCTGGGATTATAGGCATGCACCACCAAGCCTGGCTAATTTTTTTTTTGCATTTTTAGTAGAGATGGGGGTTTCACCATGTTGACCAGGCTGGTCTTGAACACCTGACCTCAGGTGACCTGCCTGCCTTGGCCTCCCAAAGTGCTGGGATTACGGGTAGAAATTACCAATGCTTAAAAGGACCCAGCCTCTTGGTTTGGGTTTTATTTGGTTGAGCCTCCGGGATGGGGTGGGTGCTGGGGCTGTTTGAGAACTCCTGAACAAGCTGTGTATTATATGCAGGTGGGTGTTTTAAAAATACATACATTTTAAATTTTAGAAATGGAAAAAACCACTCAACTTTGTGTATGGGTTTCTAAAACCATAACATTCAGTCTGTTGGCTGATGACTCAAGCGAAAAGCCTCTGTCTGCCGGAGCAGCAACATCCTAGCATCCTCCATTCCACAGGGAATAAAGTGGCTTCTCTCTGTTTGCCCAGACGGCCCGTAGTCTCGCCCATTTGTCCTTTGGCCTCAGGAGTCCAGCTGTGCCACAGTGGCCTCTGGTTTCCGCCCACAACTTCTATACAGTCCCCAAAACAGCCTGTGGGTGCCGAGGATTTGCATTTCTGCAAGTGACTGGAGGGAGGAGTCAAGGGAAGTTCACCAGAGATGGTGGCCTTGGAGTGCACTGAGTCAGGCAAAGCTGTGGCTTGTGAGTGAAATTTTCCAAGCAGACAGCAAGCTTCGATGGAACATAGTTAATAAGCAACGGTTAGGGGAAAAGGTCTACCTGGGATTTACTCAGCAACCGTCTCAATCTTTGGGATGTAGATTTCAAGGTGTACAGGGAGCCAAGGACCCATGGGCCACAGCCCAGGATAAATTCTTTCATATCAGGGTCCCATTTCCAGGCCTCGGGGCAATCTTTGCAGTTAACCCTGCTCGTAGGAAGAACCTGGGCAAACACGAGGTTGGGCGTGCTGACCACTGCTCTGTCTCCTGACTTTCTTGCTCAGTTCCCCTTTTTGCTGGGGCATTGCTGTTGTGCCCTGTGATTGGAAGACCAGCCCAGGCAGTTTTCTTTTGAGAAGTATCGACTTTATGGGCCTGTCGAGCCAAATCCAATTTGAAGCATGCACCCAAAATAAAAGGAGAAAGCAGACTAATTTCCTTGGATAGTGAGTGCTTTCCAAACCCAGGAGCTCCCTTGGAATGAAAATGCAGTATGGAAGAGAGAGGGAGAGCCAGAACGCAACAGAACTTCTAGGACTTCAATTAGATTAATTGTTCCTTTCACAAGAAAGTAAAACAAGGCAGTGGGGAGGGGAAGCCCATTTATTGCAAATGCAAATGGCCAGGGGAAGTGTCAAAAATACCCTGAAGAGTGAGAGGCTGAGAAAACCAGATGTGTCTTTCTAAATACAAAAATTAATGAGAGAGAAAGAGAGAAATGGGGAGTGGGGGAGGAACAGAGAATTAATGACAAGGTTAAGTGGATGAGGCTTAATCCCAACAGAGCCTCTCCGACAGTTTGGCCCTGGGAAAACAGACCCCAGAAAATTTTTTTTCTGACCTCCCTCACTTTTTAGGTTCAAACCAGACACGTGAGGTCATGGAATGGAGAGAAAAACAGGAAGTGATTTAGCAAGGATGATAAGCCAGAAGATAACCCTATAAATCCCCTACTCCACCTCCAGCAAGGGGCAATGCCTTCTTCTTTCCCTTGTCAGAGGCTCTGGCAACCTGTAGTTCTCTCCATCTCTGGGACTGCGTCCTGTCCATGGAAGAGGTACCCCGCAGCCCAAAGCAGGGCAGGAGCATGTTTTTCTGGCCTTTCATCCTTCCCAACACGTTTTAAGCCATGCTTACTAGCTCCTAAGTTTTTCCTTCCAAGAGCCATGCTTTCTCCCTCTGCCACTATGAATATACATAGGATGACCTCTTGGCAATTTCACTGGGAGATTTGCTGGCATAAGCATAACAGAATTTGGCCCTTAGTCGAGAGAGGTGCTTAGTCAAATTTCTCTCAGCTCAGACCCAGGCTGTCTCCGTACATTATGCTTCCGTTTGTGCCAACCTTCTGCAGTCCAGCCAGAGGAATCAAAGCCCAAAACACCTTACGAAGAAGCTCTTATAACAGAAATGCTTGATAAAGTTCACTGCCAGGGAATCAGAAGCCTTGGGATGCTGAGCAAATGTATGCAGGGTACTCATGTAACTTAGACAAAGAGGAACTGATGAGTTTCCCTGTGTCATCCGTTGAGTCAAGAGTGGATCTGGGATTAGAAACTTCATCTTATGACTCTTCGTCACATGAGGCATCCATCCGGGAAACCCTTTGGTTTTCAACAAAGACTACCTCTTGTTAGGAGAAAACCATTATGTAGGTGCAAAGTAGTCCTAGGAGGATAATAATGACATCAATTCACTGAGCCTCACAGTCTGGCATTAGTTAAAGAGGGGCCTTGTTTCCTCCATGAGGAAGTGCTGGCCCAGACCTGGCCTGTAGGAGTTTTGCCTTCTCCTTGGTACCTGTGCCGCCGGCTGGCCCCTTTATTAATTTTTCAGTATTTGCAATTCCTTGCTTAATAGCAAGGAATACTTAGACAATTTATTAATCACATGGGAGCACTGAACACTTATCAGAATAACAGCATGCTGTAGGCGCTCATTTGGGGCAGAATATGACTGTTGGCACATTCTTTTCTGCACAAAATCTCTCACTTTAGTTCCAATGAGGAAAGACTTTAAGACGGAGCTCAGTAGACAGTGCAAAGCATATCTGCATTCTAGACATGCTGCCTGCTTCCCAACCTTAACTTTTAGGGACCTCAGTGTTAACGTGGCATTTCTAAAGTACTCACAAGTGTCTAAATGTCCACTTGGGAGTTCCTAAGCCACACATTTCCAGGGTGGCAGAATCAATGTTGTAAGACCAGCTGAGTCACCTTGGGTGACTGACCTAACCTCTCTGTGCTTCAGTTTTCTCTCTTGTGCAAAATGGAGATCATAATGGCACTAACTTCCCAGGGCCCACTGTGCAAAGTAAATGGCTTAATATTTGTAATGCAATTAGAACAGTGTTGGTTAAATAAATCCATAACACTGACTTTGAGACTCTAACTTGTATAGCACAGGTATCAAGAACCAATATGAATCTTAGAACTACTCAGATTTTTTTTTTTTTTTTTTGGTTACTCTTTTTATTTTTCTATATGGAAACCAGTTACCACTAGATAAAGTAACAGGCTGATCCTGCGTGGCTGGATGCAGGGGAAGTCTCCACTTGGGGATATAGCTACTATCTTATTAAGGAAGTGGGTGGGGTTTATACATGTAGCAGCTGTGGAAAGGGGAGATCTCCAAGAGGAAGGTAACCCAAAGTCAAGAGGTGGAGTTTTGTAGTCCAGCCCCTGCCACCACATGGAAATTCTCCTCCACTACCAGCCTTTGGAGGTAGGTTAATATTCTCTACTTTTCCACTCAAGAAGCCTCTTTCCACCATACTGTGGGATCAGCCACACCTTTATTTCCCTGGAAAGGGAATGCCCCTTGAGGTTTTCCTCTGAGACCAGGATCCACCACTGGTTAGCAGCAGGTCTTGGGGTGAGGGATGATAGAAGTGACAAGAGCAGGGGTGGGGGGCGGAGCATGTGCAACTCATGGAGGGATACACAGTGGGACAGGACAGTGCTTACTTGCAGTCGTGCTTCTCGATTTCAAAGTGAGGGTTGAAGTTGAGGACAATCTTCTGGTTGGGTTCGGGGGCGTAAACAATCCACTCGCAGTTCTGGTGGGAGGGGTAGTCCTGGGGGTAACCGGGAGAGGTGATATAGCCAGCATCTTTGGAATTCAAACGACCTCCGCACGGTGGGTCTGAAAGAGAAATCAACAACCCAGAGAACTTCAAATATGTTACAGCTTTCTTCCCCCAACACTCCCTCCTTCTCTTCTGTACCAGTGTCTGATTAAAACTATTTTACAGACCTTTTATGGCAGTCCAGAGGACTAACCTACTTACTCATTCGGTGGAAGAGATTATTCCAGCTCATCCCTCCCCCTACCCACCGACTACACACACGCACACGCACACACACACACACAGATGAAAGTATTCCAGAACATGGCCATAAATATTCTCAATTACATGGTCTGCGATTAAAAAAACAAGAGGACTGCAAACTCAACATGCCTCCCTGCCTTTCCTGCCTCCCCTCCTTGGCCCATCTTCCTCTCCTCATTCAACCTCCCATCTCTATCTTTATCTCATAAATCCTTCATTTTATTCGGTGTCTCCCAGCCCAGCCCAGGCGGCCAGCAGTCAGGGCTCCGGGAACTGACAATGGTGGTTTTGTGGTGCCGACCTACAAGCGAGCCTGGTAACAATTACATGTGGTGCAGAGGAAGCACTCTCTGCTTTGGGCCAGAACAGGCCCTGGAGGGTGATTGCAGCCCCCTTTTTTTCCTTTTTAAGAAAAAAAAATGCAAAACCCCCAAACATTTAATTCCACATATACCACAAATTTGATTTATTATTTCATTATACACCGAATGGAAAAATCTGTATTAGAGAATCTACTGGCTCCAGCCTTGGAATTTCGACAAAGGTGCTTTGTGTTGAATGAACATCTGTTTCTTCTGCGCTGTCTGCCCACTATCCCTCCTGCCTGGGTCACCACCACCAGAGTGTGCTGCTGCTTTGTCCAGTCATAACTGGCCATTTGAAGGAGGAGCTGGCTCCCTGTACCCGCAGTGCCTGGCTGGAGGCAAACAGCTTCATGTGGCCCAGGAGGGAAGGGAGCCACCTTCAAAGGCTCCAAAGGTGGGTGATGACATTTGAGGAATCTCATCTATTCGGGAGTAAAGTTCTGCAATCCCCAGCAGGGATTCTTGGGAAATAGGGAGTTTTGCTTAAATACCACAGTAGAACAGAAGCTGGGAAGGCACATGAGACATGGAAATATCCAGAAGCCTCTCGGAGACCTTCCTGAGATGTGTGTGTCTCTTAGCATCAATCACGATTTAATATCGCCATCTGCATGGAGCAGCATGGGCCTGTGAATTATGTATTACGACTCAGCAGCCGCCCTCCAGGATGGGTCTTTCTCCTGTGTTCACTCTTTGAGGGAACAGGTCATGCATTTTTTAACTCTACAGGTGCACTTTACTATTCCCCATGTCTGTTGGCATTACTATCTCCCAGACCTCTGCTTTAGACTACCGGCCTGACAGGCTTTAAATGCATAAAAGATAGGCACGCTGCACGCGGGTGGTTGGGACACAAATCCACACAAGTAGCCTTTTTGGCATCAAGCCTCCACAGCTCAAACTGTGCCGTGTGGAACTGCCCAGAACCGAATGGATTCTGGTCCATTTCCTACTGGGTGGAAAACAAAAGCAGCCACTTCCTTAGGCTGGTACACAGCACATCATCTTCTTACCTAATGACCCTGCACCCACCCCAGCCCTGAGGACAATGAGCTCATCCCTCCCACCCAGAACACAGGAGGCCAGCCATGAGGCCCAGTTCCTCTGCAGCCAATACCCACGGGCTTTCCAGGTGCCCACACCACTCACCCATGCTGGGAACCCAGTGTCATCTAGCCAGCCCATTGAGGCCCACTGGTCCTGGCTTATGCATATGAAATAGGGCGGAGTGACCCTCTGAGAAGGCAGAGGTGTGAGGACATAGATCACCAGCTGCTCTTACTCAACTAGCAGAAGAGGCAATTTTCTACCAGGTCCAGCTCCTTTGCCAGCTATTTTGCAGAAAACTGCAGCCCTGCCACCAACTCACCCCAAACCACACTTTTTTGCCTTGGAATTCATCAGAGGAAACCTGAGCTGAGCTCCTGTTTAGTAACTGTTATGGTTTCCACATACTCTCCACTCTCCCCACCCACACTCTCTCCCTCCTTTCCCCATCCCTTCCTCTACTTCTCTCCAATTACTCTTGAAAGAGGAACTTTTCTCCCTCAAGTCCCCACACCCCAGGTTTAAGCTTTTAGTAATTAGACCAGGCACACAGATCAGCAATAAAGATAGGAAACTTTTTCACAGGAAAGTTTCATTTCTCGTCTACAGTAGAAGCAACCATTTCTCTACTACCAAAAACAAATCAAACTATATATATCCCGTAGCTTATAGTCTGCACTGTCTGCTGTTAAACCAAAAGAAAAAGGAGTCATCCATTTCTTTTTTTCTGTCCTTTCTTTATCTGAAGAAAATCAAGGCACTTACTGAAGTATCAGAGAACTCATTAGAACGTCTGCTTCAGTTGTGTGTGGTTAACCTTTTCAATACTCACAGATTTACAAATTCACATTCTTGTTTGGCTTGCATTCACACTCAGAAACACACACGTAGATATTGAACATACTTCAAGTACATACACATATCAGTAATTCACACTCTAGTCCTATACACACGTTCACACCTTCTCATAAAATATCACACATCATTTGCACAAACATATATCCACAAAGATAAACACTAGAATTTATGTTTTTATTTTTCTTGGAGAGAACAGAATTCTGGAAACTCATCAGCAAAAATTGTAAAGAAAACACAATCATTCTATATCTCCTCTTGATAACCGATCTTTCCTTTCTAGGGTTGGGGACACATCATTTCTTAAATACAAACATGTCCCAATAGAAATTAACTAGAATTTTTTCTGAAGAGCTATACCATCCATTACTTTGTAGGTCTTTATTGTGTTCCACAATGAACTTTATACATGGTTGCTGTCCTGTTTCAGAGGAGTCAAGTTAAGCCAAAGGAGAGTTGAACTCAAGGGCAAAACCCTTAAGGCCAATCTCCATATACAGAGGGAAATTGACCCTGTTTGAGCTACTGAGCCTGTTCGGTGAGTTGACAAAAAACTTCATTCTGCAACTATGTTGTGAATACCTTTCACCTGGGGCAAATTCATCACCCAAAGAGAGATAGCAAAACCCAGGCTTGGACTGTTCAGAGCATTTTCTCCTGCATCTGGGAGGGAAGCCTGCGGGATGAGCCAGGTCAGGTCTGAGAAAGGCCCAAGGCTGAAAGGAATACAGTGACAGCTCCAGCTGTAATTGGAAATAAAGAGAACACTAAGTTCTGAAGTCACCAAGTTCTGATTTTCCTCCTATAATGATTACTTAGGTGTTTTTTTTTTTTTGAAATGTAAAGTATCAGATTGCTTTAAACTCTTTCTGTCTGCTCTTTTTCTCCTTCTTAAGTATTGTTGTTTCACTGGTAGCCTAAGTACCATCTGCTGCTGCCTAGGGGTAACATAGCCCTGGAAAGGCAAAGGGATGTTGTATCCCTTCACTTAGGAACTCACCTTCCTGCAGAATCCAATCACTTTCCTTGTGGATATTTAATTTTTAAGAAGTATTAAGAATGGGAAAAGAAGATCTTTTAAAAATCTGGTCTGCCTTCTAGAAAAATTTCGTTGGCATTGTTTTAAAGGAACACTGTATAACCTGAACTTGACAATAATATTTGCTAAATACTGAAGCCTGACTGTAGTGAGAACTTTCTAAATAATCCGATTACTATGGCTTACTTCACGACAGCTTGGTAAAAGACCAATCAGATCCCTCACTTTAGTTGAACTGAAGGAGAAAGTCCTTGGCAAAACCAGGGAAACTTGGCCATTGGCTGGATGTGGGATTAGAGGGCCCAGTTGTTGTAAAAGGAGAGTCTGGGGTAATGGGACTGGGTTACCAGGAGAGGGAGGGATCGACATTAGCAGAAAGATGGGAGATGGCACCCAGCTCTTAACTCACTCAATTTGACCTTTCTGGGGCTCAGCTTCACAAACTGTAATTCAATGAATGGACTGAATTAGGCGTGTAGCTTTCAAATTTATTTGTTTTTTTGAAGTACTTTTTTTTTTTTCTTGAACAAAACTCTACCTAGACCTCTAATGTACAAAGAAAATAAAAGGGACCTCTTCTTGGATGCTGGGAAGGAGGTAGCCAGAAGCAGTGTAGTATCCAGGCCGCCTAGTTCCTGCCCTCAGCTCAGAAGGGCTTCTCGGAACATGGTTTGAAACCCCCTAAATGGGGCCTCTCGATTCCCTGTTACTTTAAAATGCTATGAAAAAGAGAAAGAGCAGATGACTAGGAGACATCTATTTCCTACGTATACCTGAGGGCACTTACAGGAGAAAAGCAATCGGTCTCATTTCCTCTGAAAATAATACACTTTATTTACTTTATAATTTATTTCTTATCCACAGCATAATCCCACCTTGTCCCTATTTCTACAGCATTGTTTTCATTTAATTATTGGTAGCAAGGCAAAGAAGAAACTCTTTCTTCTACTTAAAAAGAAAGGAGGTTGTCACTTTGCCACTTACTCCACCAGGAAGTTTATTAGAAATAGCATTGGAGCAGGATCTAAAAGCCTAGTAATCAAGTCTAGTCTCACCACTAGCAAGCTGTGTGACCTTGGGTAAGTTAGTAGACAACTCTGAGCCTTTGTTTTCTCATCTATAGAATGAGAGGGGTGATTCTAAATGTCAGTTCCAGTGCTAAAATCCAAAGCCCATATAATGAGGTAGGGAAAAGATCCTATAACCCATAGATTGAGCCAAAAATTCAAAAGATTCTCTACCCTCCTAGACAATAAGACATTTATTCAAGGTGCTACCCCTGTTCTATCTGCTTGGTAAGCCTGAAACAAAACTCCAGGATTCTTCAGAAAACACGTCTGTCTTGCATTATGAGGAGTTCAAATGTCTCCTTTAATCACGTCAGGTCTACTGACACGAGTTTCTTTTTGTAACTGAGTCTGTGGCTGCATATTTATAAATATTATGGATACACAGTTCTGTGTGTGAGCATGTCAACAACAGTGATGCATGAAAAGAAAAACCAAAAGCAGTTTCTTCAAATCCCTCACCCAGATCATCTAAGTCGTTGGCTCAGGGTTTTAACCAAATTTTGCTCACCAACCCGGGATAAGCTGCGTTTTAAGAATTATTTCTGTGAGCTGAGGCTGGATTTTGTTTTATTCAAAGCAACTTCAGCCTGTCACAAGACAGTCTCATAAAATCTGTATCTTGGCTTAAGCTGGGAAGAAATGAGCCAACCCATCAGCCCAGGAATGTGGCTGTTTGACCACTTCCTAAGGCAACTGGGAAGGGATGCAATCTACTCAATTTATGGAGACTGGTGGCAGTGAATGATGCATCCTGAAGGCACAGCAAATGGAAATCCTTCTGAACTTTTGCAATGATAAAGTTCAAAATCTGAATAAAAGGGCCATCTAGGAGGGAAAGAGAGAGGGAAGCAGAGAGCAGGAGAGGAAGCCAGCATATGAGTTTGGAAATGAATAAAGAATGAAGCAAATTTCCCTCTCTTAAAACACCTCCAATGAATTCACTTAGGAGAGAACTGGAAATTGGGTATGGAAATGGGGCCTTTTGAACATCTCTCCCCTCAATCTAGATTCTAAAAGTGAAGCCTCATTTCATCGGTGAAATGTAAGTTTGATGCGATTACCTCTCCTGACCTCGAGTCATGCCACCTGTGGTAACCTTGTTATTTGTCATCTTATATCATAAACAAATGCAATTCCAATAGGGCAGCTGATATAATGTCATTAGTTTATATTTATGTCCGCTCTTTTCCAGCCCTCATTGCAAATGCAATTTTGATGCCATTGATGGGAGATCTGGGATTACAATTCCTGACCATTTTAGCAGACATTTGGGGAAGGAAACAGAAGAATAATTTTGAGGTCTCTCCAAAAACCAAAGGAGAAAAAAAGGTAATATAATATTTTCTTCATTTATTTTGATTAACTGAAGCTTATGTTGAAACATCAATGGCTCCCCATTGGTTAGCAAGTGAAACCCAAACCTCTTTGCCTAGCAATTTGGGCCTTGAATTGAGCCCAAGCTATTATTTCTCATCTTATTTGCAATTATTTCCCACCATACATTCTAAACTGCAGCTTCTGAGTGTTCCCCAAACAAACCCAGCATCCATTTCTCTACTCACACCTTCCCCTTCCCCTGGTATGCCCTTCCCTGCTCTAAATCCTGCCTACCCTCTCGCTCCAGGCTGCCTCTGCCCTTTCTCTTCTCCCATACTGGGAGTGATCTTTCTCCTCTGTGCATCTGAGAGGCTCTTTAGCATCTTCTGAGATGTGTGAGAGTTCTGGAGGGCCTCATCCATTCTACTGAGCCACCAGCAGCTTGAAGTCATGACTCCTTGCTGACCCATCTGTGGCAGGCCTCACAGGATCAAAGCAGAGCCTTTCCCAAAAGTCACACTCATCGAGATTTGTTGAATTAATCAATTAAGAAGTGACCAAAGGAACATCAAAAGTCTCACTAGATAGGACAGACTCTGAGAGTTCTATCAGAAATTATTCTGCAGTCACAGCTACTGCTCTTCCTTCTCCACACCCCACTGTTATTAAGTGCAAATGTTTCTTAGTGGTGAATTGAGAGTTTGAATAACTTGTCTGAAATAATAATAACTAGTCACAAGTAGGTCAAGGTAGAGTTAATGTGAACTATGTCTCCTAGAACACCCTAATGCAGACAATACTGATAAAGTTCAAAGCACATTCTTATTTTATTTTATTTTATTTTATTTTATTTTATTTTTGAGATGGAGTCTCACTCTGTCGCCTAGGCTAGAGTGCAGTGGCACAATCTCGGCTCCCTGCAACCTCTGCCTCCTGGGTTCAAGCGATTGTCCCGCCTTAGCCTCCCAAGTAGCTGGGATTACAGGTGCCCACTGCCATACCCAGCTATTGTGTGTGTGTGTGTGTGTGTGTGTGTGTGTGTGTGTGTGTGTGTATTTTTAGTAGAGATGGGGTCTTGCTATGTTGGCCAGGTTGGTCTCGAACCTCTGACCTCAGGTGATCTGCCCACCTCATCCTCCCCAAGTGCTGGGATTATAGGCATGAGCCACCATGCTTGGCCATTTTATTTTTAATACTAGTAAAATTAATTTATCTCAGGGGTTTTGTCCCCTTTACTCCAACTCCCACACTTCCAAAGGCAACTTTAAATATTCGTTATCTGTACCACCAGGAAGATGCTGACTATAACTTCATCACTAAGCCATTTGTTGGTATTGGATTTTCTTGTGCTTGGTTTCAACCCACCTCTCTCTACTCAACCCCTCCTCATTTTCCTTTCTCTAGCCCCTAAAATGCCTTTGGGGGCACATCTGTTTTATTTTTTCCCCTTTATCCAAACAATTATTATTAGCATTCAGTCCAGTAATTTGCAATTCCCATTATCTTCTCTGTGGAAAGACTCTCCAGAACCTGGTCACTGGTAATCACAGGATTTGTGGAGGTGGGAGCAGGGTACCACGGCCACGTGCACTCAGCTGGCTGGCAGTCTTGTGCACTCTGTGCTACTGAGAGCTTCTCTTTTGTTACTCCCAGCCCCTCCTTTTTTTCTGGATTAGATCATGACTCCTTTATGAAGACCCAGAGGGAAATGGGATTATTAAGAGTCTTGCTGGGTAAAAGCTATTTTGTCTTTATGATGACTTTTTTGAGTTCAGCTGCTGAAGAGCCTTAGTTTCAGAGCAGAAGTTATTACACATTCAGGAGAGTGCCTTAAACACAGTGTTCCCTGCTGAGCACACTCTCAGTGGTGAAGGATGGAAGGGGAGGAAAAGGAAAGGAAATGAGAGAGAGATTAAAAAGAAAATAGGAGGTGAGAATACTGAACACCAAGGAAGAAGGAGGAAAAAAAATGCAAGGGAGACATAAATCCAAGATAAGAACCCAGCAGAGAATATTCTCTGAAGAAGAGCGTGGCGAGAGATAATATGGTGCTTACAAAACACAGAGGTTTGGTGGTGGAAGAACTGAGAATAAGAATTATTTTAAAAATATCATAAAAATAAACTTACACAGCAATGGTTATAGCGTGCTTGCAATGATCACGAGATTCCATTAACCCCACTGAAACAGTTTTAAAGATTCAGTGACTTCAGAATAGGCTTTATATGTGCCAAACAGTATTCTATATAATCTGACATAGCGTAACAACCCTATGAAGTAGGTATTGTTACCAAACACATTTACAGACAAGGAAACTGAGGCACAGAGACTAAGTATCTGATCACACAGGGTACTTGGATCACAGAGCCAGCAAATGGCTGAGCTAGATTCTAAACCTAGGCAGTCTAGTTCCCATGTTTCAGAAGCTGGGAAGGCCAGGGATGGTCCCCCCAAAACTTCTCAGTGGTACACCTACTTAGTAGCATTTAGGGAAAGACAAACATTTTGCCTGTTTGAAAACCCCCTTTTCTCTGCCTGTGCCAGTACTCTGCCTGTGTGAACAACCAGAGATGTGTTTGAGGCTGGGGTGTGAGTGGGCTGGAAGCACTTAACACCTTCTCCACTCCCTGTACACACAGGCACTCAGCTCCTTGTCATCCTGGCCCTCTTTCCTGTGTTCTGGAAACCCCAGGCATGGGGCCGGGGAGGAGGGATTGAGGAAGTGAGGGGGTGATGGATGGGACGTTCAGGTCTGAAACCATGTATCACAACGTCAAAGGGTTGTTTTTGTTTTGTGGGGTTTTTTTTTTTTTCCAACTCCTATTTCTCTCCTTTCTTCTCAATCCTACTCTTCTCTATCCTAAATGCCACATTGTTATTGTTCTACTGGATAGGAGCAGCATTTTCAGAAATGGGGGATTTATTTTTATAGCACAGCTGGTCTGCCAAAGGTCACATAATTTGGCAATGTTCCCAGTGGTTAAAAATTAATTTCTCCTTATTAATACAACCAAGGTCCCAGAGGATCGGAGCTCAGCCTTATCTAAACTTGACAGCTTCCTAAACCTTTAGAAGATGCTTTCTCCTGGAGGGCCAGCCATGATACAAGGCCACTGTGTCCTGGAATCCAACTCCACTGAATCCTGTTAGGCAATGAAACCATTAAGCCTTTGGCCATTTCTCATCAAGGCAGATAAAGCTTTGAAAAATACTCTAGGATCTCCAGGACAAACTTCTGCAGCATCTTCCAGAAATGGGTTAATTAAAAAACAAAAACCAGCAAATAGGCAAGTCCTTACCTTAAAGGAACAGTATAAAGACTAACTTCTGGTGATCAATACACTTATCTGCCACTCGAGGAAGGTACCTCAAAGATTATCCAGTTGCAAATGATGGCCAGATAATAAAATATCTCAAACATGTAAATAATACTATAAGCCATTGCCCAGATGTCATTTTTCAAGTCCTTTCTTGTCAGTTCAAAAAATTAAAAAGGCATTCTGCTCTTGCTCTATCTTTTAAAACAGGAAGATCTCAACTCAAGTTCCTAAAGTCTTTCCAAACTGGACCTTTGGGGAATATATTTGGAAACCTCTTTACCTGGCTCTTGAATTCTGTCAACTCAGAATTGTCTTACACTCAGGTCACCCTGAGTCAGTTCATTTTCTTAATTGCTTTAAGGAAGACTTGAGTGAAATGAAAAACACCAGGGTCCACAGAATCATCTGGTCCCTGGTGTCTCTCCCCATTGACCCCAGACCCCTCCCTCACTGTTATTTGTATTCGTGCCTCACTGCATATGAATTGGCATTTGGACTCCTAGCTTTTTCTATGCCTGGAAGATAGAAACTGGCCTTTCTGCTGCAGAATGTGGACTTGATACATTCAACAGCAGGGGATCAGGGCCATTTGGTAGACAGCGGGAGTCCTGTCTGGGTAGCCTGGGTTCCAGTCATTGCAGCCTTCCAATCTTTCATTTTGCCAGTTGAGTGCTCCGTGGCTTAATGTCTGAGAGCTCTATGGGATGACATAAAACTCCAAACCTGATGTGCTGCTCGCACATTCACAATCCTACCAGGCACCGCTTGGATGAGTAGGGGCCTGCCCTGAGCCCTTTGGGGAGTGCTCCTCTTGCCACTATCTTGCACTGTGTGCTCTGCTGGCAACTGGCCACAGTTTCCCTACCTCCAGGAGCTGATCACGGGGAAAATGTTTACTGGGCACCCATTTGATGTGGGCATGAGACCAATCCCTAGAGCCTAGAGCAGGCCGTCTGCGTAAAATCTAGGAGTTTACAGTTTACTTGCAAATTTTGCTCGCCCATGGCCATCCCACATTTTGGGGAGACAGGCTAAAAGAAACACTTCAAACCCTTATCTGGCGCCTAGACCGTCATTGCTTCTCTTTCAGGATTTGTTTGAACCCAGACCTGTCTCCCACAGCCAATTTACACCTCTTATCTGATCATCCAGTCCAGACGGAAGGGTGAATTGACCGAGAATCTGAGTGTGTCCCTGGCAGTGGCGTTAAAACCCAAGCATAGATCAAAGCTCTCCAGACGAGGAGGGGAGGGGTAGATGGTTATGGGGTCTGGGTTCTTTTGGCCCCAAGCGATGTGTCCCGGAGGTGGGGACATTAGGGCTGGGAGTTGCTACCATTTGAAGAAACCCATTGTCAGGACTTGAATGATTTCCTGAGCAAAACCCAGTCCCCCGCAGATCATGATTAACTCTAGCAAAGGGACGTTCCTAGCGGGCGCTGATAGGGAATGGCTAGCGCCAGGGGGCTCTCCTCTCTGTCTGAAACCGAAAGGAAAGGAGGTGGAGGGAGGGGAGTCGAGCAGGGAGCACACGCCAATAAACCTGAGCGTGGATCTCCTACCCTTCAGAAGAAATTCAGCCAGAGCCGCAGAAGCCGCAATGCATATGGGCTAGATCCCCTAAAACTTGTTCTGGAAAGCTGATTCCCGACGTTCCCCAACCTAGATGATTCCCAGAGGGGCGAGAAGTCCATTCCAAATCCCTCCCCCACCTCCAAACACTAGGGCTACCGGCGCCCCCCACCCAGCCGCTGGACGCCTGCGACCCGGTGGGAAAGACCGGGTGGGAAAGACCCACGGCGCAGCCAGCCCGAGGCGAAGGGCGGGGGCAGCCGTTTAATCACAGCGTGCCTCGCCTCCATTAACTCGTGTTGATATTAAAAAGAAATCAATCAGTGAAAATGAAGCATCGGCCATGAATATTTCTTTTTCTCACGTGGAAAAGCAAAGAGCGAGGCGGCTGGGGAGGAGAGGCGGGAACTCGCTGGCTACTGCAGGCAGAGGCTTCTCCGGAGACCAGAGCTGCAGCCGAGACCTAACTTTCCGGCCTTGGGCAGCTTTGAGGAAATGCCGCAGGTTTTCCCCTGGGGGTGTCCTTAGGAGGAGGAGGAGGGCACAAGCATGGAGTAGTTGGAGGCGGCCAACTTCGCGGAGGCTTCAGCTTCGGTTTTGCTTTCGCTGAGAATATTTTTGCTTAATAGAATGTTTATGGATCGCTGGGCTCTGTTTCTGCTGCGTAGCCCAAACAAATCGATGCGGCGTTAGAGACGGCGCTTGGGGGGCGGGAGGCAGGGAGGGGGAGGGAGGTCTAGGAGGAGAGCTGAGGGGCTATCACGTCCCCACCACGTGGATGGCCGCGCGCCGCGTGCTCTTCACCTGTTCCTGCGCACCGGCGGGCGCTGGGCACGCTGCGCTGCTACAGGCTGTGCAAGTTGCGCGCATTCCTGCGGCTCAAGCTGGCTCCTTCCCGCCTCTCTCCGCCCTCCTCTCCGAAATCCCACCCCACTTTCCTATCACCCAGTTGGGCCAGTGCTTGGATTCCCAAGCCAGCCGGCCTCGGCCTCTCGCCACTCAAAGCCGGCTCTCTAGGGGTCGCGGTGAGCCTGCCGCGCGAAGAGGAGCGCAGGGGACTGGCGGGGGACTGGCGGGGACGCCTGGGGCAGGGAGGGAGACAGGCCAGCAGCTGCACTGCGGTCTGGCGAGGCGGAGGCGGCGCAGTGAGGAGAGGGGCAGCCTGGTGCGCGTCGCCCATGCGGCCTCTCAGCCACGCGCAGCCCAAGGTGCCGCGCACCTCGACCGCCGAGTTATTTGCTCAACTGCTCCCCCGCGCGCACCTTCTGCCCCATCTTGCTCCTTCCCAGAATTGGTTCTCGTCGCCGGCGGCGGCGGCTGAACCAGGCCCCCTGTCCCGGCCGGCGCACACCGGGTGAGTCAGAGGTGTAGCTCGGCCTCGCCCTGGCCACCCGCTGCCGGCTCCCCGGGTGCCAGTCCGTTGCTCCGCCTGAAAGCCTGAGCAGCTCACGGCTTGAGATCGCATTTTGGGGAGCTGGAGGTCCCCGGCAGGTCCCAGCTTCGAATCCCACCCTGAGATCCCACCCCGAGTCCGAGGTTGCCCCGAACTCCGCGCCTCTGGGCTTCTCTGGAAGTGACGCAGCACTGCCGGGGGTTGGGATGGGAGAGGGTTCTGCAGTGAGCGCGGGAGGCAGGTGGCAGAGCGGGAGTGGGTCCAAGCGGGTGTCGCGCACACACGTACACACACTCCAAGCAGCGCTCGGGGACAGATGTGCGAACATCTGGGGTAGGAGATGGCCCCTGAGTCTTCACGACCCCTCCCGCTCCGCACAGCACACGGAACCTGAAGTTGCATGTGTGTGCGCGCCGGTGTGAGTGCCAGTGTGTGCGCGCTCGCGCGCTGGGGCCTACCGGAGTCCGTGTCTGAATACATAATATACTGTGGGCATCCTTATGGCGCGCGCGCGTGTGCACACACACACACTGCGAATCACACAAACACACATAATTTACGCAGCATCCAGGTCTGTGAGAGGTAATTTATTTCCGCTTCAAGCTGGGAATTTAGAAATAAGGCAAGAAGGAATGGGGGAGGCCCAGAAAATCTCCCCAAGTGGGACCCCCCACCCATCCCTTTGAAAGGATTTGCAGCTGCCCTGAAGACCACTTATGGCAAAGAAAGAGCTGCAAACCTGCGGTTCTGGATGGCAAAGGCATTTCTGAATTTTCTTCCCCCTTCAAATAAATGCCCAAGCTTGAAGTGGTGTGTGTGCTGGATGGGGGGCGTGGGGAGAAGGAAGGGTGACAGTACCAGATGCAAAGCTAGGACCCACTAGCGGATGTTCTGGGGGATGCCCAGGAGGCTGCAGAGTTAGCCCTGCCACTGCCGCCATCACCTTGCAAGTGCCTTGGGTGAGGACACTTCGGGAAGGCTTTTTCACCTTTCTTTCACCCATTTCCTCCATAGATGGTTTCTCCATCTCCAATCACCTGTAGCAGCTGCTAAGAGTTTTGTTGTCAGATTCCAGGCACTGTTCTCAGTGAGGTAGAGAGGCTCACTCTAGAGAGTGGTCCCAGGAAGGAAGCACAAACCCCACTGCATTCCCCATGGATTCCCCTTTCCAGAGCATACCCCTTGCCGCTCCCCACAAATGCGGTCCCCAGACTGTTCTGGGCCTCGAAGTGCTTATCTCCACAGCAGCCTGTCCACACACCCTTTTTGGCAGTGGTTGAGAACAAATTCCCCTCAAAAGTTTCTAACCACGAGTGAGAGACTTTTGAGGGCCTGCAATTTGTTTTAGCTAATAAGAATTTCTAAAAGAACATATGATTTACTTTCCCAGACGACACATGGATGAAGAGAGAAGAGACCAACTGTCTTGGTTGCCAGCAGTGCCCAACCCCAAGCCTCTATCTCAGCCACCAGCCAACTTGCTCCACCAGCCTGAGCCCTATGATTCTGAGGCATAACCAGCCATTCTCCAAAGAATCTACAGCATTTAAAAACCAAAACTAAACTCTTGTCTTTCCCAAGCCCTTCCGTTAACATTGCTCAATGTAGCTAAGTGGAGGGAATGCAAATGATTTATATTTCACTGGCTAGTTGGAGAAACTCAAGGGAGATGTGTTCTGCTTCAAGACAGGGAAAAAAAATTCCCAAAAACTGTAATGCAAAGGCTTTGTAGTATTTTTAAACCTTTGATTCAGTCCATATGTGACATCTGAACACCGCCAAATTCTGTTTCAAAACACACACTCACACACACACACACACACACACACACACTCCTAGCAGGAGAGAAAAGTTGGGTTTTAGCAACAGTGGTGGTGTAGGAAGGGCCGGCTGGGATCTCTCTTTAAATTATTGAGTACTGAGGCAGCCTCCTTCTGTGCCTTTCTGCGTGGCCTTCCTGCTTTAGCGGTCGCTTTTAAAGGGGAAACCATGTTGCAATAAATAGAAAAAACTTTCAGTGGCTTACCTGGTTGGCCTCTCACTTGGTGTCTTGAAAAGTAGAGGGCTAAGAAAACCCAGGTGAGAGGAGACATATCCATTTTGGTGAAGGTGGCTCTCTCCAGAGCTGGGTTCGTAGGGTTCTTGTTTAAATCTTTGTGTTTTTCCCTCTCTTATTTTCTTCCGTACAACGTCTTATGCAGAGGTTTCTAATGGTCAGTGTTTCCCTCCTGAGTCCTGGTGGCTTGTCTTCACCTTTATTCTTGCTGGAATTTCCACCTCACCAGGAGGAGAGTAGCTCCTGAAATCAGCAAGGAGGGAACAAGCTGGGAAGAGGACACGGTTTTCCTCTCAAAAACAAAACGCATGTATGTTCTCTCCAGTTCCTCAAAGTGTCATTTCCTTTATCCTACAATATCACGAGTATTTCCCGAAAGCCAAGCGTAACAATAATGATAACAATAATAATTAAAGCCAAGACTTGCCTTGGGCATCACACGGCCCCCAGGCAGCTGTGTGATCTCAGAGGCGTAAATTGACACACATCCCGCGGCACCCTTGACGGACACGCGGGCGGAGGCAGCAGCCGCCGGACAGCCGGAGTGGAAGGCGGCCGCCCTGCTCTTGTCCTCGCCGGGTTCCACCGGCGGGAGCCTCCACCAACGGCTACACCCGCTTGGCCAGCCTCTCGAGGGGCGTCTGAGGAAGGAAGCTGCTGCTGCTGTTGCTGCTGGTGGTGCGGCGGCTGGGATCGCCTGGGAGTGAGCGAGCCCCTCTCCGAGTTCGCTGGCGCCCGCCCTCACCTCCACCTCGCCCAGTGTCTGCGCGGCTGAGGATGTGCTGGGGGCCGGCTGCAGGCTGGTGCCTGGCTCGCGATCTCTGCCTCCCCTCCGGCTCCCCACTGCCTTTTCAGGCCGAGCAGCATGTGGATGTCAGAGCCGCGGCAGAGCTATCCGATTACGCGCCGGCTCAGGGCCCGCCCCTTCTGTGTTCCTGATTAAAGAGGCAGCCGCGGAGACGCGCGGCGCAGAGCCGAGTGCCGCGGCACCCACCTCGGGCGGGGCGGCGGCAGCTTCTCCCGGGCTGCCGCAGGATCGAAGTTAAGGCGGCGCCTAGCCCACAGCCCCTCGCCCGCCCCGCATCTCCCCCTCGCCCCTGCGCACCTCCGCGTCGGGCCTCCAGTGCGTAACGCCCTGGGGAAGAAGCGCCCCCGGGCACCTCTAGGGCGCGCTGCCCTTGGCTGTGTCGTCCCCACCCGAGGGAGACCCCGGGGGAAGGGGGGAAAAGGCTTGTTCCCCCTAAATTCCACGACTCCGATGCCACACACGCAGAATCCAACACAATGCCACGCGCAATGGCGTTACAAGAGGAGTTGGGTGGCGTACGGTGTTTGGGGTAGCAAGCCGGTCGGCAGCTCAGCCATGCGTTCGAACAGGCAGCGGTGCGTGGCGGCGACACACACCGTCAGCCCGGGCTGAATAAAACCCCAAACACTCGCTGCGTTTACTACTCAGATCCTTTGTTATGTCCCAAACATGCTCTGCTCCTCTCTGGGTTAGGATTTCGTTACCCTTGCGCCTTTAACTTGTAACTATCCTAAAAAGAGGAAAGACTTTCTTCAGCAAAGGATTTCTTCAGGTAATTAAATTGAATTCCCTCAAATCCCCCCGAAAAAGTATGAGTGCTTGAAGGCTTCTCATCCAAATGCTACTGTAACTACGTCTATTCACATTTTCCCCCATAGAAACGTGGTCACAAAGCCCAGAGAAAGAAAACAGCATTATGCCAACTATTTTTAAATGGAGGCGTGAAAACTGTTTAGAGGGAACTGCAAGCTAACAGTTGGGGAAACACTTGTATCTTTGTTTCTGAGGATGGCTTTGTGGATTCCAAACTGTCTTGCTTCACCAGACACCTATTACTACATTATCCTAAAGACTCCCACAGAAACTGCCTAAATTACACCCTGCACATGTACACCTTTTCTGCCACAAAAGAGGTATATGAAAAATAAGAACATTCAGAAAACTGTTTACAGATTAAGATTTTTTTAAATTAAGAAAGTAAGGTTTTCTGTAGATTAAGAAAACTACAGTTTCGGTGACAAGAAACACACACCTGACTGTCCCATTTTCTTCTTGGCTTGCACTTGTGGATTCTTCTGGGTGGTTTCCCTCCTTATCTGGACTTGCCCATTAGCTTTGTTTATCACTTTTAGTGTTTGAAAAATCTGTAACTCCCACTTAACTCTTATTTACACTGAGATAACCAAAACAAAATGGAATCAGAAGTGATTTGCAAATAGTTGAGCCAAGCTGTGCTGGGGGTGGGGCGGGATTTTAGAGTGGAAATCCACAGGCTGAGTATCACACAGTTAATCTCAGATGCCTGGTTGGGAAAGGCACAGAACAGAGGCCTCTGAGCTCTTCCAGGGAGCGTGTCTCCTGGCTAGCCTAAATGCTGCCTTTCATTCCCTCTTTGCCTCCCTCCTTCCCCTTCCTCCCTCCTTTCCTTCCTTCCTCCTTCCTTCCTTTCTAGGCTTGAGAGCACATCCACATTATTAAAAACTGCAGACTTAAATTTCTCCTCTTTAAAGCTCAATTGTAAAGAATGACTCCAAGCCTCAAATATTTAACAAAGTAAAGAGGCAGTTTGGATTATTAACCTTAAGCAGAGATCCCAGTTTATGTCATTGCCAAGATGCTAATCTAAGGACAAATAACACTATCTGTAGTGACAGTCCCTGAATAGAGAGGGTCATTTAGTATCACCTGTCCCCACCACTCACCAGGCATGCCAAACCATTTTAGCCAGTGCCCAACGTGGGAGACTCCTATTTCTGAGAATAATGTAGCCTGGGTTTAGGTGAAGGGCGCTGCGAAAGGGGGAAAGAAGAGAGAAAAAGTAAACCTAAAGCCCACTGGAGAACCATAAGAATGACAACCCTGGACTTCTGGTCTTGGGGTCTCAGGGATGAAGGTCCCCATCAGGCTGCTTCCAGAGTGGAGAAAAGTGAGAATCAGTTTTATTCCTGGACCTGGTTGCCCACACTATGACTTTTCATTTTTCAGAGGTGTCATACAGGGGACGCTCACTTACTTCCTGGGAGTCCTCTGTACCAGGGCTGCAAGACTTCTCACTCTCCTTGAGTGAAGGCCTCATTTCCTGCAGCTGGACAGAGAGTGAGTCTCAGGTTTCCATCCCTGGGGGCTCAAGCGGCCAGACCATTTTTAATCCTCTAGGGGGCAGCACTCAATAAATAATGGTAACACCACCTAGGGTCACACTTCTGGTGGTGCTTTTAATTCCAAGGAGTTCAAAGTGCTTTATCAGACCAGGGAAGATTCAGAGTGAGGCCGATCTCTCCCCAGCCTACTCTGAACAAGACCCCACCGGCCCAGGGAAGGCTTAGAATTGTTTTAACCTAAGACTTCCAAGGACTCTTGGGAACTAAACACAAACCCCACATGTGCCACATGGAAAACAAATCTTTAGGGAAATTCTTCACACTGCGCCTGGCTCAGACCTGCCAGTCTTGTTTCCCTCTAGAATGGGGTCTCAGGGTTTGACTGCAGTTGGTTTGATTTCCACCAGAGGTGTAGCGGTAAAGAGCTAGGCACTGTGCTTTTCAGCATTTTGTGAGTCCACCTCCCTGGCCCGTAGGGAAGCCTGCCTACCTAAAGGCCAGTGTCAAAAATCGGGTTTGTGAACAAAAACACTGAGCTGACTAGAAAATAGCTAATTAGCGAAGCTGAGATTCCTGGCCACATCACTGACTCACCTAGGATGTTTCATGTCATTATCCTTAATTGTAAAATAATACTAGATGATCCATCCCACATTCCATTCCTTTGACGGGAAGGGATGTGGAGGAACATGAAACGGATTGGTAAATGATGCTAAGAGAAAGCTGTTACCAAGCCACACCCCCGTGGAAAGTTAAGTGTTCCCCGCTAGACAGTCCCAAACCTTAGGGTATATCAACATCACCTGGAGCAGGTGTTAAAAATTCAGATCCCTGGGAACCATCTTCCTGCAGATGAAATTCCTTGGGTCTAGAGTGGTCTTTGGGAATCTGTATTTTTAACCCATATTTTAGGTGATTCTGATGCAAAGCCTCCACAGACCAGTAGCTGGGAACTTCTGATCTGATGTGTTATATTTACACACAGACTTCCATAAATGCTCTTCCATTGAAGGAAACCTGGACAAGTATTCCTTCATATTTCCTCTCTGGGTACTTTTCAATATGGGGCAGATGTTTCAGGTTTCTTGGAAAAACCACCAAGAACAAGTTCTCGAAAATGCTGGAGTGGTGGAATTCCCAGATTTACCTGTGACCTTTAGCAGCAACTGCAGAGAGCCAATTTGAAAACACCAAAAGCCTTGCCTCACGCAGGCAGCAGCTTTGCAGGGACATGTTCAAAGTACCGGCTGCTGGATTTATGAGCTGGAGTCAGACCTTTCACCAGCAGCCCACTCAACCATTGGTGGTTACTAGAGGTTCGTTTCAGGTATGCGTTTCCATCTGTGTTCATCCCACTGTACTTACGAAATGCTCATGGATGCATGACTATGCCAGAGGTATGAGAGCAAGACAGAGATTTAGGTCTTGCCTCTTGGGAACACAGGATCTAAAAGCTCCAGAAGTTTCATGCTTCCACAATAGATACCATGTGTCACATAGCACTTCCCCTTATCGGAGCCCTAACATCAATAAGCTCTCACCCTGAAAAGGGGAGATTTGAGGCATAATTGCATCTTAATCTGTAATTTACCACACTGCCCTAGTTAAGGTTTAGCTACATCTGTCTCAGAAGCTTCAGTTAAAATGGAATAGGTCCTAATTTATTAGTCTCTCTTTTGTTTGATGTCAAAGTCCAGGTTTCTGGTCACTAAGGTTTTTTTTTTTTTTTTTTTCTTACTCGCCTTTTAAACAATCAACATTTTTTTTTTTCAGCATACTTGAATATTGCCCAGTAGTTTCTATTTGACATTTCTATTCTAAATCGATATTTCTAGTATATTCTATTTGGTGGGTTTCCAGAATCCTTACAGATTTGCATAAAGTATCGAAATCTCCTTCACTCCACGCTATGTGTATATCTCATTTCTTCCTCAGACACAAACACTGGATGTGGTAGGAGAGACCCTTATGAGACAAAATTTAAAAAGCAGCAGCAAAATGTGCAAAATTCATTCAGACCTCCCTGGAATCCTTAGAAAAAGAACCTAAAGAAGTCCTATTGCTTCCTCCAGTCTGCCTGGCTTTAGCATGAGTCTGATCTCCCTATGCTACACTAATTTTTCTACCTTTGAGGCATAAGCATTTCAAAAAGGCTCAGTCAACCCTCTTCCTTAAAACAGCACTCTCTAATAAATCTTCTGCAAGGACAGCGGTCTCTGTGCTGTTCACATGGCTACTGGGCATTGGAAATGTGGCTAGTGTGAATGAGTCACTGAATTGTAGGTTGTATTTAATTTTATTCATTTAAATGTAAATTGCCACATGTGCTTACTAGCTACCATGTTGGACAACTCGGTTTCACAATCAAAAGTCCTGAGCTGAATAATTCCCATAGAAACCCACAGAAATTCACACCCTTATCAATCTCTGTGGTTACCATACTTGTTTGCCAAGAAAGAAACCCCAGTATCAGCAGAAGTTCTGACTGCCAAGGCAGCATTTGAAAATGCTCACTGTCTGTTTGACTAAGGAAGACAAGGGCTAGCTTATATTCATATTATTGTCTACCATCCTGTGTTCTTTCTACGCTCTCTTGGATGACTTTCCCAGAGCACTCACCAGGAGTCAGGGTCTTTATGATGCTTCCCCAGCTTCAGGCCTCAGCTCCACTCGTCAGTGGAGACCACTGCAGAGAAGCACGTGGGGGCAGCAGAAACCTTGAGGACAGGGCAGTTGGACATTCAGTCTCTACTTGGGTGTCCTTGAAAATTCTGTTAACCAATTTGGAACCACTTTCCTCACCTACAGAATGATGAGTTGATTTGAATGATTTTTAACCTTATCTGGTTTTGAGTCTTGGCTATGACTATTTCCTGATCCCATTCTCACTCATGGATTTAAAACTGGTATTAGTCTGAATTCCATAGGCCAACTTAAGCAAGTTGAAATTAATGTTCTTTTATCCTTAAATTGTTAATGTATGGGTGGGGCTTCCATGGATAGTCCATCATCGTAGTATTTGCATTGGGTACTTTTCTCAAAGAGCGAGTGCTACTGAGTATGTCAGGCATCTTGGCAGGGCTTTTTGAGGAGATATTTTTCAACAAGGCTTTTTCTAGCCTATCATAAAAACACAGATTCCACTTGGTAATCACAACCAAAGGGCAATAATTTATTTGTAACATCATAGCACTTATAGGTTATGCGATTGGATATTTTAGGGCTATGATATGAAATTTTTAATCATTCAGAAATATCTTGAACAGAAAATTCCCATTCTCTTACTAAATTCATAGATGAATTTTCTTGGAAACTTGAATCTTCCACCCATGAGTGCACATTACTTTGCCTTCATTCACGTGCATATGTACCCTATCAAATCCCCCACAGATTTGTAAGGGATTTTTTTATTGTTGCTATTGCTGTTTTCAAATTTGTAACCTGTGACTTATGGTGCCTTAATTAGACATCTACATGTCAGGTGATTGTTACATTATGATGACTATAGCTGCTAATTTGAGCATGAAAGTCTTGATGGAAAGGCAATAGTCAGGGAGTTGACCTTTTGCTATTGAGGAGACTCCAGGGTGGGTTAATTCACACCCACCATAGTCATTAGTTCCCACTCTCCTCCTTCATATTTACTCCTACACAGTTTACAGAGCTGCCAATCAACCCTTAGTATCTGGATGAGCACACTGATAGGGAGGGGGCTGGAATGGCGCTTGCTTTCTGCTGCAACCAATAAATCATTTATAGAGGCAGTCTCCTTTTCAGTCTCCAGACTCAGATACTATTTATTTATTTCAAAATTAAATAAAAAAGAAAATAAGTAGTACATACGCATCTTTTAAAAATTCAAATTACACAAAAAAAGTATCCTGTAGAAACTTCATGCCTGTCCCTTAGTTTTCCAGTTCACTTCTTCCCCATTGATGCAGGTTTTGCATATTCTTCCAGAGATATTGAAACGATATTGCAAGTTAAAAGCAAAGATACATTTTATGTTTCTCTCTAACTTTCCTTCTCTAGCTCTCTCCCTCCCTCTTTCCTCTAGTTCAAAGCAGTAATGATCTTGAAAACCATTAGGGGGCAGCTGTGACCAGAAAAGGAAACGAAGCAGAAATGAGGAACTAAAATCCTAGAGGGAGAGAGATGAAAAAGGAAATGAAAGGAATGCTAAGCAGAGAGACCAGCCAAAGAGAAAAATGGAAAAAAGAGGAAGAAGAAGAAAGAAAGAAACACAAGCATTATAAAACAAAAGGAAATAGAGAGCGAGGTGATGATATTAAAAAGCTAGAGGCAGTGTGTGTGTTAGAGGAGGGATAACTTATGAAGGCCAGGGATTATCTGAGGTTTTGTTTTGGTTTGGTTTGATTTGTTTTTTTAAAGCAAACCTGTGGAGCCCGATTGACTCAACGTTAGCAGAAGGTAGGAAGTGACCTTTTTCAGAACTGGAAGGCATTTATTGTGCTGGACTTTACATTCTCAGGACGTGTTTCAAACTGAAGTGTTCTGGGCACCCTCTGTCCATTTGGGCTTGCGAAGTGGCGGATAGGACTGAGAGGAACAGCTCGCTCCCCTTACATCTTCAGAATGCTTAGAAATGCTTTCAGGCCATTCTACTTGCGTCCTTTGTAGGGACATGGATGCAGCTGGAAACCATCATTCTTAGCAAACTATCACAAGAAGAGAAAACCAAACACCGCATGTTCTCACT
>NW_012116266.1:3051165-3061349 GCF_000951035.1 Colobus angolensis palliatus
AAAAAAAAAGAAATGCTTTCAGGCCTCAGCAAGACAGCGAAATTAACCTGAATATAAAGGTGTAATTCTATTTCTCAGGGCAGCAGAGCTAAAAAAAAAACGAAGGAAGGGGCTTCTTTTGAAGCCGATGCCATAATCAAAGTGCTTTCAGGTGTATTTCGGGCATACCTCCCCTGGTTTCAGCAGGCTAACTTCATTAAAGCTCCTAGCTACTGCTTGAATGTTTTCTAGGCTTTTCCCCAGGGTACATTAAGCAGAAACAAGCCCTCATGGGAGTCCCGTACCCTGATGTTTTGCATTGTGGATGGAATGCAGGGGCAACATTTATGCTGGAGTAATGTTAAATGGGAAATTGTTTCTAGAGCACAATAAATACGATCACTTTTAGCTGGTATCTTCTTCTCTCTTTCTAATCCAAACTTTCCCTCCCCACCTTTAAAAAAGTGACAACAATTTTAGGAAACCCTGGTCTAGAGTCACCGGAAAAATCATGGAATGCCTTCATTTATTATTTGCTGAATCTGATTCAGAAGGTAGAATATTCCCCAAGCTGCCCCAAACTCTATGCCCAATGCTACTCATCAAAATTCAGTGAAAACTTTTATTTTAGGATCAAAGACACCGGCTCTCGGTCACATTTGTTAGAGTCATATGTTTACTGAAGATCCAAGATGGATAGAGTCCACTTTGGGCATGCTGGGGTTATAAAGAAAAAGCCTGGGGTGCACTTGCCCTAAGGAACCCTTAAGCCCTGGACCAGATGAAGCTGGAGATTTCTCCAGTGGCCATTAGAGTTTTGATGGATTACGGTAAATTGCAATTTGACCTATTTTGAACAGTGGTCATTTTGCAGAATGTGAGGTGTCTCCTGTAGCCTAAAGTGAGAAGCTCTCTCTAATCCCACCTCTCTCTCTCTCTCATTCCCTTTTTCTGTGACATGGATTCCCAGAGTTTAGTTTCTAAGATGTTTTAAAATTCATTCTGGAAACTTGTCCAAACAAAAACCACTGATCAGAAGCAATTTGCTTCCCTTTAAAAATTACCCTAAGGTTAAATTACATATTTACTTGACTTTGTGTTTCTTTGCTAGAATTTGGCAAGGATCTAGCATGTGAAAACATTTCCCATTTGATTTCTCATTTCATTTGATTATAACTTAGAAGGAATAAATGTGATTTTTGGCTGTTCAACACACCTGGAAGTATGTGTTCGTCTTCCTGTATTTGACTGACAGTATTCTCATAAATAGTGTGGCTTCTCCAACACTGAGCTCCCCTACTCCTTAGAAAATGGAAGAGTTGGTGGGGCGCCATGGCTCACGCCTGTAATCCCAGCATTTTGGGAGGCTGAGGTGGCAGATTACTTGAGGTCAGGAGTTTGAGACCACCATGGTCAACATGGCGAAACCCCATCTCTACTAAAAATACAAAAATTAGCCAGGCGTGGTGGCAGGTGCCTGTAATCCCAGCTACTGAGGAGGCTGAGGCAGGAGAATCACTTGAACCCAGGAGGTGGAGGTTGCAGTGAGCCGAGATCATACTGCTCTCTAGCCTAGGTAACAGTGCAAGACTCCATCTCAAAAACAGAAAACAAACAAACAAACAAAAAAAACAGAAAAAAAAGAAGAGTTATATTTTAGGGGAGAGGAGTATTCTGGGGCAAGTCAACTTAATAATATTATTAGACTAAAAATATAAGACAACGTATCATAGGACAGGGAACTCAGGGTCCTGAACAGGGGTCAAGAGACCTAGATTCTGGTTCTGGCTTTCGTGTTGATGCTGCGTGTGCCTTGGGTCCCTCATTTCATCTTCTTTTTCCTCACTCATAAAAAGGCAGGTTGTTATTCCACAGCAGTGACCCTACCAAACTATTCAGTTGAATCTACACTTGATAGAAAGCAGGGTCCAATTTAGAGCCCTTGTTGATTTTTTTTTTAAAAAGTATGGAACATATGCTATATGCCAAGCTCTGCATGAGTGGAATAACTGCCAGTGCATCTGTGAAGGTGGCTATTCTCAGGAGCTTCACTTCCTTAAGGGAAAGACAGATAACACTCAGGACAGCAATGAGCAGGATATTTCAGATGGTGATAATGAGTTCTAAGAAGAAAATAAGATAATGTGATAGACCAGGAAACCAGCAATCAGGAAATCTGGTTTAGCCCTTCCACTAACCAACGCTCTAATGTAAGCAAGTAACCTGGCTCAGGCTCAATCTCATCTTTAAGATAAGGGGTCTTACTGTTGTATTACATTAGTGTTTTTCAGAGTTCAGACTGAGATTCATTAATGGGTTATAAAATCAATTTAGAGAACTGTGATCAGCATTTTTAATGTAATAAATCAGAATAAAATAAGAATATGTATTGTTTCATGAAACTGGTTTGTATATACATAAATATATATATCCATACATATATAATATGTATATAAAAGGATATATATATGAAATATAAACATACACAACTGTTCTGGGTCCCATGTAAAATATACTTTTGTGTGTATGAGTTGTCATAGATTAGATGACCTCTAAAATATTTTTCAGCTTTCCAGCTCTGATTCTATTAAATTTTTATTAGCAAGGGCCTAATGTAGCATAGTTTTTATTTGATTTCACTTATCATTAAATAAATAGTAGTATTGCTCTCATCAGAGAATCACAGTGTTTAACTCAGTTTCAGTTACATGATCGGTGCTTGATAAATGTTTTTTGAATTAATGGAAATGAGAGTTATATACTAGATCTTAAAATAAATACGGCAACCTGATATGAATCACCAAAAAACTTACCAGTCAATGCATCAAAATAATTTATTATATTTTCCTAAATGCCAACCATATAAACCAAATTCAAAATTTTATTGCCCTTTCTTTTTGTGATACTAGGAAGAGCCTTTTCTTAGAATTCTCAGAAACTCTGTTAATATTAAAAGCAAAAAATAAAATGTTCTTCCCCAAGAAAGGCAAACTGCTTTCTTCTTACTTATAACTGTAATTCAGTAAACCTCTAGACTGTTTAAAGAAAGAAAAGAATTAGTACAGAAATTTTTCTATTTCTTTTCCTTAAGGACCCAGATAATTCTGCCTTTCTAAAAATTCCCCTGACCTTGTGAGTTTTAATTTCCTAAGCCACCTTTTTCAGCATGCCAGTAATTTTACTTTAATGCAGACTTGTTCCTTAGTTATGGCTTAAGTAGTAGGCTTCTCAGTCTCAAAATTACTATTATATTATTATTATTATTATTATTTTTGAGACAGAGTCTCACTCTGTCACCCAGGCTGGAGTGCAGTGGCACGATCTCAGCTCACTGCAAGCTCCGCCTCCCTGGTTCATGCCATTCTCCTGCCTCAGCCTCCCGAGTAGCTGGGACTGCAGGCGCCTGCCACCACACCCGGCTAATTTTTTGTATTTTTAGTAGAGACGGGGTTTCACCATGTTAGCCAGGATGGTCTCCATCTCCTGACCTCGTGATCCACCCACCTCGGCCTCCCAAAGTGCTGGGATTGCAAGCATGAGCCACCACGCCCGGCCTCAAAATTATTTTTTTAATTATACATTTGATTAGAGAATAGATGACCCAAGTCTTCCATCCTTCCTCTCCAGGAACCCTTGTTGACATCCATTGGGATGGGAGAACCAGACCAATGAGATCCCATTGAGGAATCAATGATACATCATCCTTAAGAAAGAAATGGGTCAGTGGACCTCACTCAGTGCCCAGTGCACATTCCTGTGAGTTAACTTTCGAGTGCATTTCCTTAATTGCCTGAAAATACATGATCAGGCAAATTGACTTGGAGTTTAGCAGCGCTATACCCAATCTTCTAAATCCATTCCCTCCCACCTTCCCCAATGGGGCAGACACATATATACCAAGAAGCAGCATCAGGAAGCCGGCACCCTAGATGAAAGGCAACTGCTTATCTAGAAGGCACCAATAGCACAGTCATGTTTCCATTAAGGGGCACCTTGGCTTATGCAAAACTGTACTTTTGAGATACGATATAGAAAAGCACATTTTTGTGACTCAAAATGTAAATAATCTTTAAAAGGCACTATTCGAAGGGAGCCCAATTTTTTTTTTTTTTTTTTTATGATACCTTAAGTTCTAGGGTACATGTGCACAACATGCAGGTTTGTTACATATGTATACATGTGCCATGTTGGTGTGCTACACCCATTAACTGGTCATTTACATTAGGTATATCTCCTAATGCTATCCCTCCCTGCTACCCCCTCCCCACAATAGGACCCGGTGTGTGATGCTCACATTCCTATGTCCAAGTGATCTCATTGTTCAATTCCCACCTATGAGTGAGAACATGCGGTATTTGGTTTTCTGTTCTTGTGATAGTTTGCTGAGAATGATGGTTTCCAGCTGCATCCATGTCCCTACAAAGGACACGAACTCATCCTTTTTTATGGCTGCATAGTATTCCATGTTGTGTATGTGCCACATTTTCTTAATCCAGTCTGTCACTGATGGACATTTGGGTTGATTCCAAGTCTTTGCTGTTGTGGATAGTGCCGCAATAAACATATGTGTGCATGTGTCTTTATAGCAGCATGACTTATAATCCTTTGGGTATATCCCCAGTAATGGGATGGCTGGGTCAAATGGTATTTCTGGTTCTAGATCCTTGAGGAATCGCCACACTGTTTTCCACAATGGTTGAACTAGTTTACAGTCCCACCAACAGTGTAAAAGTGTTCCTATTTCTCCACATCCTCTCCAGCACCTGTTGTTTCCTGACTTTTTAATGATCACCATTCTAACTGGTGTGAGATGGTATCTCATTGTGGTTTTGATTTGCATTTCTCTGATGGCGAGTGATGATGAGCATTTTTTCATGTGTCTGTTGGCTGTATGAATATCTTCTTTTGAGAAGTGTCTGTTCATATCCTTTGCCCACTTTTTGATGGGGTTGTTTGTTTTTTTCTTGTAAATTTGATTGAGTTCTTTATAGGTTCTGGATATTAGCCCTTTGTCAGATGAGTAGATGCAAAAATTTTCTCCCTGTTGCCTGTTCACTCTGATGGTAGTTTCTTTTGCTATGCAGAAGCTCTTTAGTTTAATTAGATCCCATTTGTCAATTTTGGCTTTTGTTGCCATTGCTTTTGGTGTTTTAGACATGAAGTTCTTGCCCATGCCTATGTCCTGAATGGTATTACCTAGGTTTTCTTCTAAGGTTTTTATGGTTTTAGGTCTAACATTTAAGTCTCTAATCCATCTTGAATTAATTTTCATATAAGGAGTAAGGAAAGGATCCAATTTCAGCTTTCTACTTATGGCTAGCCGATTTTCCCAGCACCATTTATTAAATAGGGTATCCTTTCCCCATTTCTTGTTTTTGTCTGGTTTGTCAAAGATCAGATGGCTGTAGATGTGTGGTACTATTTCTGAGGGCTGTGTTCTGTTCCATTGGTCTATATCTCTGTTTTGGTGCCAGTACCATGCTGTTTTGGTTACTGTAGCCTTGTAGTATAGTTTGAAGTCAGGTAGCATGAGGCCTCCAGCTTTGTTCTTTTGGCTTAGGATTGTCTTGGCAATGCGGGGTCTTTTTTGGTTCCATAAGAACTTTAAAGCAGTTTTTTCCAATTCTGTGAAGAAAGTCATTGGGGAGCCCAAATTTTTTAAGTGACTGAGGGCTCCAGAATTGATCAACCCTGTAAGTTTAGATTGACATGGAACTAAGTATATTTGCTTGAAATTGGTTCTGAAACTATTATTTAGACCAAAATGTGTAAAAATCTTTGAAAGACCTTTGTATCATTCTATGGTCTTTATTTGTATTGTTGTTGTTATTACTTCTGTTACTAGTGATGAATTTGCCCAGGTCAGGGAAATTCAATGTGTTTATGCTTTTCTTCACCTTACCAACTCTAAGTCATATCAAATGCAAATCCATCCCATCCATTTCCCTAAGTAATTCTAACTTTTGTACATTTTTTTTCTTGTACAGTCTCTCATAGAATCATTTTAACAATTATACTCTGGTGAAGATATGCTAAGATTGGTAATTTTTTTTTTTTTGGTAGCTGAAGTTAGCAGCACTTGTCATTCTGAGATACAACACCCAACTGACACTGAGAAATGGCAGCTTTCAGTTAAACAAATGCAAAGCTGTATTTAGGCTCATTTGCAACATTGTGATGGGAAGAAATCAAAGCCTCCTCTGCTACTATTTGAAAAATCCTCACCAGGGCAATTCCATCAGAAATACTGTTAAGATGGCTTTCATATCTTGCTCCTTCATTTCCAAGGGTAACATGTTAGAAGAAACCCTAGATCCAATGAAAGGGATTTTTAAAAGTCAATTTGAACAAACACTGCTATGGTATTTGTCAGAGTTTTTTAAATTCTCAGATTCTCTCAAAAAGTGATGGTGGGAGGTTTGTTTAAAGAAGGATGCACGTACAGCCAGTGGAAAGAGTGTCAAGTCTGGGATCCTAACTAAGTGTTTCAGACAAGACCCTTTACCTTTTGCTAATTGCAAAATAAACAGATCCCCCTGCTCTAGAGTTGTTTAGACAGTCTGCCTGCGGTTGGGATGTCAGTTTATTTATCACACAAAGAATTGCTGGCTGAGCAGGAAATTAAACTCTAAACTTCTGACACCAAGTTCTGTACTCTCACCAGAGGGCTACATTCAGACTCCAAACTTCAGCTCTTCCTACCTTTCTTCTACATGGTTTATTTACTCATGTGTCTACCCAAGAATTTAGGAATAGATTACAAAATAAATCTTGCAACATACCACAGATTAGCATCAGCTGGCCAACCTGGGGTCTGTCACAAGGATGTTGATTAAAAAAAATAAAAACATCACTGTAGTAAAAACATGTTACCCTACAATAGCATTTACTAAGAACCTAATTGCTCCTGGGGCATAGCTGAGGCCGGGCAAAGAAACAACTCCTCCTTCAGTGTATCTGTAAGCATAGACACACCTAGACACATAGACTGCCAGTGAGCGCTGGAGGGATAGCCCCAGGCATGACTTACATGGATAGTAAGAGAAACACTACTGGGTGATAACTTGTCTATTGTTGTTTTGAATGTCTTTCAGGTACTAGAAGATAGGGTGTACTTAGGTGGGGAGAACCACTGAATGTTATTTCCACTATTTCCACTGGGAACTAAGTTAAATAAACCAACTAACCAACTGCTATCTAAGTAAGGACAAGTTGCCATTATTTGTCATACAACATTCTCAAAAATCAGAATATTACAAAGATTTTCTTGTAGAGAGGAACTTTGGAAATTGTGCCAATATGTGGAAATTAAACAACATACTTCTGAATAACCATTGGGTCAAAAAAGAAATTAAGGAGGAAATAAAAAAGTTTCTTAAATGAAAATCAAAACACAGCATACCAAAATCTATGGGATACAACAAAAGCAGTGCTAAGAGGAAAGTTTATAGCAATAAACACCTGCGTCAAAAAAGTACCAAGATTTCAACTAAACAATCTAATGATGTACCTCAAGGAACTAGAAAGGCAAGAGAAAACCAAACCCAAAATTAATAGAAGGAAATAGATAATAAAGATCAGAGCAGACCTAAACAAAATAGAAATTTAAAAAATATAAAGGATCAATGAAACAAAAAGCTAACTTTTTTGAAGAGATAAACAAAATCAATAAACTGCTAGCTAGACTAACTAAGAAAAAGAGAAGACCCAATAAACAAAATTAGAAACAAAAAAAAAGAATTGTGATTGATATCACAGAAATGAGTCTCAAAATTATTTTTCAAAACAATACATTTGATTGGAAAATGTATCATTTTAAAAAATGATACATTTGATTAGATGATTATCAGAGACTGTTATGAATAGCTAACAAACTGGAAAACCTAGTGGAAGTGCATACATTCCTGGACATGTACAGCCTACCATAATTGAAACAGAAAATGTGAACAGACCAATAATGAGTAATGAGATTAAATTCATAATGAAAATTATCTCCCAACAAAGAAAAGTCCAGGACTGGATGGCTTTACTGCCAAACTCTAAAAAACTAACACCAATTCTCCTCAAACTATTTCAAAAAATTGAAGCAGAGGGAATTCTCCCTACCTCATTTTACGAGGCCAGCATTACCTTGATACCAAAACCAGACAAAGATGTAGCAACAACAGCAACAACAACAAAACTACAGACCAATATCCCTGGTGAATATAGATACAAAAACCATCAACACACTACCAGCAAACCAAATCCAACAGCATATCAAAAAGATAATATACCATGATCATGTGGGACTTATCCCAGAGATACAAAGATGGGTTAACATATGCAAGTCAATAAATGTGATATATCACGTCAATAGGATGAAGGACAAAAACCATATGATCATCTCAATAGATGCCCCAAAAAATGGATAAAATTTAACATCCCTCTCTGATATGGTTTGGCTTTATGTCCCTACCCTAATCTTATCTTGAGTTATAATCCCATAATCCCCACATGTCTTGGGAGGGACGCAGTGGGAGATAATTAGATCAGAGGGGCAGTTGCCCTCATGCTGTTCTCATGATACTGAGTGAGTTCTCATGAGAGCTGATGGTTTTATAAGTGTCTGGCATTTCCCCTGCTTGCACTCATTCTCTCTCCTGCTGCTCTGTGAAGAGGTGCCTTCTGCCAAGATTATAAGTTTCCTGAGGCCTCCCCAGCCATGCAGAACTATGAGTCAATCAAGGCTCTTTTCTTTATAAATTACCTAGTCTTGGGTATTTCTTCACAGCAGCACGAGAAGGGACTAATACACTCCCTTCATGATAAAAACTCTCAACAAACTAGGCACAGAAGGAACATTTTCAACACAATAAAGGCCAAATATGGCAAAACCACAGCTAATATCATGGGGAAAAGTCAAAGGCTTTTTATCCAAGAACTAGAACAAGAGACGAATGCCCACTTTCACCACACTTACTCAGTGTAGTTCCTGAAGCCCTAGCCAGAGCAATCAGATAAGGGAAAGAAATAAAAGGTGTCCAAATGGAAAAATAAGAAGTCAAATTATCTCTCTTTGCAGATGACATGGTCTTACATCTAAAGAAACTTAGAGACTCCTCCAAAAAGTTCTTAGATCTGATAGATACATTCAGTAAAGTTGCAGGATACAAAATCAAAATACAAAAATCAATGGCATTTCTATACACCAATAAAGGAACTAACTGAGAAACAAATCAACAAGGCAATCCCATTTACAATAGCTACAAAAAATAAAATAAAATACCTAGGACTAAATTTAACCAAGGAAGTAAAAGATCTCTGCAAGGAAAACTACAAAACACTAATGAAAGAAATTAAAGGTGACACATACAAATGAAAAGACATTCCATGTATCTCATTCCATGTTCATAGATTAGAAGAATTAATATTGTTAAAATGACCACTACCCAAAGCAATCTACAGATTCGATAAAACCGCTTTCAAAATACCAATGTTGTTTATCACCAAAATAGAAAAAATAGTCCTTAAGTTTGTATGGAACCAAAATAAAGCCCAAATAGCCAAAGCAATTCTGAACAAAAAGAAGAAAGCTGGAGGCATCACACTACCTGATACACTGCAAGGGTAGAGGAACCAACACAGCATGGTATTGCTATAAAAACAGTCATATAGACTAATGGAACAGAATAGAGAACCCAGAAATAAATCTATACATTTACAGCCAAAGGATTTTCAACAAAGATGCCAAGAACATACATTGGGGGAAGGATATCTTCTTAAATAAATGATGCTGGGAAACTTGGATATCCATATGCAGAATAATTAAACTGGACCCCCATCTCTCACCATATACAAAAATCAACTCAAGGTAAATTAAAGACTTAAGACCTAAAACTATAAAACTACTAGAAGAAAACATAGGGGAAACACTTCAGGACATTGATCTAGGCAAAGAATTTATGGCTAAGACTTCAAAAACATAGGCAACAAAAACAAACATAGACACCTAGGACCATAATAAACTAAAAAGCTTCTGCACAACAAAGGAAACAAAACAGAGTAAAGAGACGACCTGTTGAATGGGAGAAAATATTTCCAAACTATTCATCTGACAAGGGACTAATATCCAGAATATACATAAACAAACAAAATAATCCCATTAAAAAGTGGGCAAAGGATGTGAATAGACATTTCCCCCCCGCCCAAAAAAAAAAAAAAAA
>NW_012116266.1:3061669-3122173 GCF_000951035.1 Colobus angolensis palliatus
AAAAAAAAAGACATATAAGTGGCCAAATTTGAGAGATTTTGAAGAATGTTGAAAAATGAGAAAACGTTCAACATCACTAATTATCAGGGAAATGCAAGTCAAAGCCACAGTGAGATATCATCTTACTTCAGTTACAATGCCAATTATTAAAAAGATAAAAAGTAACAGATGAAGGATGCGGATAAAAGGGAAGTCTTACACACTGTTGGTGGCAATGTAAATTAGTACAGCCACTATGGAAAACAGTATGGAGAGCTCTCAAAAAACTAAAAATAGAACTATCATATAACCCAACAATCCCCCTACTGGGTATTTATCCAAAGGAAAGGAAATATATGGAATCAACCAAAGTATCCATTAATGTCTGAATGGGTTAAAAATGTGGTATATATGTACAATGGAATACTATTCAGCCACAGAAAATGACATCCTGTCATCTGCAGCAACATGGATGGAACTGGAGGTCATTATGTTAAGTGAAATATGGCAGGCACAGAACGACAAAATCACATGTTTTCACTCATATGTGGGAACTAAAAAAGTTAATTTCATGGAGGTAGAAAGTAGGATGATAGATATCAGATGCTAGGAAATAAACACAGGTGGGCTAAGGGTTATGAAGAGAGGTTAGTTAATGGATACAAACGTACAGTTAGAAAAGTTCCAATGTTCGATAGTAGAGTAGGGTGACTATAGTTAACAACAGTGTATTGTGTATTTCAAAATAACTAGAAGAGAGGACTCGAAATGTTTCCAACACACAGAAATGATAAATACAGGTGCCGGATACCCTAATTACTCTGACTTGATCATTACACATTCTATGCATGTAACAAAATATCACATGTACCCGTAAATATGGACAAATATTATGCAGCAATAAAAATAAAACATATCTCCTTGTGAGTTCGTTGTCTCTTGAAAAAAATTACTGTGCTTAGTTCAAGGCAGGACATGGCAAAGCTTTAAGAGATAAGAAATCTACTTCCTGTCATTCACCAGCCTGGCAAGCAAGTTTTACTTGACTTTCTGGATTTCTGTTTCTTCCTCTATAAAATGAAGGGGTTGGAATCAATTGTTCTCTCTAGAAGACTGGTCTTCATTCCACTCCATGGTTCTATGAGGCGGGAGCTCACTGAGTTCATTTGTTTAAACAGCCCTCTCTCAATGTGTGTTCTTTCATGAGGTGGTTGGCTTTATATGATTTCAATGGTTGCCCATACTTTGCTAGAAAGAAACTAGCAACTTATAGGTTAGCATCCTTTGTCCCAAACAGCAGGATTAGGCACAGGGGCAGGAATGCAAACATAGTGAGGGTCAAAGGTCATAACCTTTCTGGGTGGACACAAGACAGCTGCATACCTAAATGGCACTAGGGTCTTGATCTGGGCCAGTGGTAAGGTCCCCTCTTGCCAGAGTATTCTGTGAGTCATAGGCTTGAGGGAGAGGAGCTCCTTGTCTGATCCATCAGAGGAGACTGGGTGGGGTATGCAGTGTTCAAACTGGAGTTGTTTAAGTAACTATAGAAAGCTTGCACTGTTTGGCTAGGCGTAGTGGCTCACACCTGTAATCCCAGCACTTTGGGAGGCTGAGGCGGGCAGATCACCTGAGATCGGGAGTTCCAGATCAGCCTGATCAACATGGAGAAACCCCATCTCTACTGAAAACACAAAAAAATTGCCAAGCATGGTGGTGCATGCCTGTAATTTCAGCTACTCGGGAGGCTGAAGCAAGAGAATTACTTGAACCCAGGAGGCAGAGGTTGAGGTGAGCTGAAGTTGCACCATTGCACGCCATCATGGGCAACAAGAGCAAAACTCCATCTCAAAAAATAAAAATAAAAAGAGAAAATTTGCACTAGTCACAATAGCAAAGACATGGAATCAACTTAAATGCTAGGATAAAGAAAATTTGGTACATATACACCATGGAATACTACACAGTCATAAAAAAGAATGAGGTCATGTACCCTGCAGCAACATGCATGGAGCTGGAGGCCATTATCCTAAGTGACCTAATGCAGGAACAGAAAACCAAACACCACATATTCTCACTTTTAAGTGGGAACTAAATATTGAAAACACAGGTACACAAAGAAGGGAACGATGTACACTGGGGCCTGCTTGAGGGTGGAGGGTGGGAAGAGAAAAAGGATAAAAAAAAACTACCTATCAAGTACTATGCTTATTACCTGGGTGGCAAAATAGTCTGTACCCCAAAACCCCATGGCACGCAATTTACCTGTGTAACAAACCTGCACATGTACTTCTGAACCTAAAATAAAAGTTTTAAAAAAAGAAAGACATAGACAGTTTGCTAAAAGGGATCATGAAGGTCCTGGTGCACGGAAGCATTGCTTTGGAGAGCATCTTGAAGTGTCATTGTGTGGCAACAACCCTGGGCTATTTCTCTACGTTATGTGGGGGCTTAAACAGAATTATGAAATTGTGCACCAACAATAAGGCACAGTGCAATGCCGGGAGAAGCACATTTGAACATAAGATTGAAAATTGCTCATCTGTACTGAGCATCTTCTGGGCAGGAGGATGGTCCTGAGAGTTATAAAGAAATAGTGGTACTTTTGGAAGAGAGGAGGAAGGTGGTGGTGGTGAGACAGTTCAACAGATGTGGATAATACCCTGCTCAGGTCAGGGCTCCCATATGACTGAGTGGCAGAAATGAATTTACTTATCCCCTGAAGTCCAGGCAAAACAAATAAACAAAAACTGGAACACACACACACACACACACACACACACACACACACACACACAGAGAGAAAGAAAGAAATCTTAAAAGTGCAACCACTGGGCATATTCCAGAGACAAGTTAACAGGAAAGTAATGCATATGGAATCAAAGGTAGTGAAAGAGACAGATAACATTTTAGCATAAGAAGGAACAGATCCAAGTGCAGTGTCTCACAGCTGTAATCCCAGCACTTTGGGAGGCCAAGGCGGGCAGATCACCTGAGGTCAGGAGTTCAAGACCAGCTTTGCTAACATAGTGAAACCCTGTTTCTACTAAAAACACAAAAAAATTAGCTGGGCGTGGTGGTGGTGGTGGTGCATACCTGTAGTTCCAGCTACTCAGGAGGCTGAGGCAGGATAATCACTTGAACTGGGGAGGTGGAGGTTGCAGTCAGCTGAGATCACATCATTGCACTCCAGCTTGGGCAACAAGAGCGAAACTCCATCTCAAAAAAAAAAAAAAAAAGAAAAGAAAGAAAAGAAAAAGAAGGAACAGAGCTTTGCTAGCAGGGAGAATGAGTCTCATCTATAAACTCAGGGAAGTTCATTGGCAGAAGGTAAACTCTTGTAGTGTAAGATATCTGATTTATGTTAAATATGTGATCATAACTAAAGAAATTCAGAGCGAGAGCAAATGAAAGCAAGCTGCCTCCTGCAGTCAAGACCATGCTATGTCTTGCCGTCCTTCCTTCACCATAAGGACTTGAGGCTTCCCCTTACCTCACCCAGCAAGGGAAATGGGAGCAGGCAAGGACATCTGTGTATCACACCTCTAGGCACTAGAGGAGGCTTTGGGAAGGATAGCAGCCTGGAAAAGAAGGGGAGGTAGGAAATTTCAGAGAGCAGAAAAAAGCGAACCCAGGTGCTATGTGACTGTGTGCGGATGGGGAGGCAGAGAGTGAAGGGGGTGGCATGACAAAGGGACAGGAAAATCTACGGAGGACACTCAGTGCTTCTGGAAGAAACGGCAGTGAGCTGATGCCCCCAAAATCTGGACAGTGAAACTCTATGATAGGTTATAATTGATGTAAACAAGTGAGCTCCTCTATGGGAGCCTTCCCCAAACTGTAATGTCACCAACTGAGATCAATTGCTTTATTGGTCCCAATTCACCTCTCTCACTGCAAAAGGATTATACATCTCTCCTTTGCTGGATAGAGTGGTGTCTGTCCTTTGCTAAGCTGTAGTATTCTTGCCCACCCCTTTGACATCAGACAGGGCTATATGATGTGCTTTGGCCACTAGAATGTAACAGTGACATACGCCACTTGTGAGCAGACACTGGGAGAGCTATCTGAGGTTTGGACACTGCTCTTTGCCTCTGTCATGACAATGGCATGCACCAGCCAAGGGATCCCCATCAGCCTGGATCCCCAGCAGTTGTGAGGGGCAGAGCTGGGTTGCAGACGGGCCATGCTATAAGTCCCAGCACCTTTGTGCTGTAAGTTACTGAGGTTTGGGGTTTCCAGCAGCATAGTCTAGTGAATGCAGACTGGCACACCAACTTTGCATTATGTGGATGTTCCCTATGATGCTGGAACAAAGCGACAGGTGGCACTTTTCACAGTTCTGAGGGATTATGTGCCATTGGCAGAAGAAGGTGCCCTTGACCCTCACAGAATAGGTAGGGAGAGATCAGAAGTCTCTGGCACTCAGCTGGGCAGCTAAGCTGATAGCTCAAAGTCTCTGCCCACGTCCTCCCAGCGCTCCCAGGGGAAAGCCAGAATAACCCCTTGTGGGTGTAACAGAAGGACCTAGTGCCTTATTCACAATTACACAGTCTTTAAAGCAGAAATAACCCAGGGAACAGACCCCAAATGGGAAGTTTGAGGCAGGAAGACTCTGTGGACAAAGTTTGGGAAATTCCACTGAATCAAATGTGACTGACAATGAAATGAGCAGTTTTCATCTAGAAGTGAGGAGGTGGCAGAAAGCAGGGTGCAGAGAGCAAAGGCTTCTGCTTTTCTAGGAATCTTAAAAAGGAGAAAAAGCTAGAAATTCCCCACGTATTGCTACCAAGAGAACAAACTCTCTTTATGCCCTGGTAGTGAGAAATTATCTGAGTAATTGGTGACAGAGTCTTTCCGGATGGAATAGAACTTTTCTTCTTCACCTACTGAGAAACTCACCAAGCTTCAGATCTTAAAGTAGGGCTTCTCATGAACCACATCATGAGAAAAGTTTTGTGCAGTTTCTTACAATCTGTTACAGAGGCAAGGTAGAAAAATCACTCTATTTCACTGGACAGGCTATGGTGGAAGCTGTACTGGGTGGGAGGTAGCCTAGATGACCTCTCAAACTCTTTCAACTCCAGTAGATTAATATTTATTATTTAATGCTATGACTTGACATTAAAATGTCAAAATTGATTTAATTAGGGCAAACAAGTAGAATTAAATCTGAAATGCAAGTAAAAATGAAACAAGTAGAATTAAATCTGAAATGCAAATACACCATTTTATCTTGTTTGTTCCTTTAAGCCACATCAAATTATTTATAGGAATGAAGTGGGGTATAAATAAGTGAATGAATGAATGAATAAAATGTTATGTTGCAGCCTAAAGCCGTATTCAGACTAACACAAATGAGCAGTAGCAAGTTTTGTGAGGTGCAAGAACATGGAAATAGAACCTTTGCTCATGGAGACAATTCTAAAAGTCTTGGGTGGGGGAGGGGAACGACTGACAGTGTGTATCAGGTTCATGAGTTCCAACACTTCCACAAAACACTGGAAATGATTCAAAGGGAAAGTGAACCATGAGGTGGTTCCCAGCAGGCACTGGTGCGTTCCAAAGAGAGACGTGTCATTGCTATGGCTTTACATTAACTTCTTATCCCAAATGTTCATTTTTGTCTCCTGAGAGGATTCTTTCCTCCAGTGTGACAAATTTTCCAATTTTGTAATGGAAGCCAGGAGAAAATGGAATTCTCTTTATACAAATCCATTTTATAGCCAACTTTCTTGAGATGCATCTATCCCTGAAAGCAATTTCCTTCATCCGGGTAGATGTGGCTGAGGTGTTTAGGGCCCAGTAAGTGGATCGCTGACAATTTGCTCTTAGAGCTTGCGGGAGATTTAACAGCAAGACCTTGAGGGGAAATGTGAGGAGGGCCGTCCTCTTCAGGCCCTTCTCAAGCTGCTCGGAGCTCTTTTTTTAGAGCAGCAATTTCACTAGAGAGTAGACAGGATGTGGGGGCGGGTGGAGCTGAGAGTTGCCAGGACATCTCAAGGCACCAGTGTCAGTTCCCCAGTATGTCTCCAGCACGCCCAGGAATCTAGCCGTGAACCCGCCCAGCTCACCAGGTAGTAGATGAAAGACAAGTCCACAGATCAGAGTGGTGTCAAGGTATGTCCTGCCACAGATCCAAAAGGCCACTGAGGATTTGTAGGAACATGAATGAGGTTGTATAACTAGGACTAGAACTCATGTCTGGTTGGCTCTTTGCCCTGGCTTATGTTCTAACACTGCCTCTTTGGGGGCACATTTATGATTATGTAATGGCAAAATGAAGGCGTTTGGTAGTAAATTAAATCAGTTTTATATTATGTGGGTGACTCGCATGTAGTGTATACCGCCAGGCTTTGACACATTCCAATGTGGGAAATGTACTTGAAGCATAACAACTGGCTCTTCTCCATCTGTTCATGTTCCCCATTTGACTCATCCCTGCTCTGTAAATACTCTCCAATTTGTTAGCAAGTTGAACAAATTTCAAAGCTCTATGAATGAAGTGCGTGGAGGTCAGGAGGTGCCTTGCGGGAGACCTCGGAGGACACATAAACTTGCCTTACCATGAGAAACGTTTCATCCATTTGACACTTGTGAGCAAGCTATGTTTCTCACACAAGCAAGAGGATGCAAATGCAGATCAGGTGAGGGCTGACTGGGAAGGAAATTGGTGAAAATGTGAACATTTATGTCCATAACTGTAGAGACTGAAAACCTACCATTGGGACATGATAAGGAAAAATAAATGCTCACAAAGGTAATAAACGTGGATAAAATGTTGACAAGCACATCAACGAGGAGCTCTGTGATTCTTCACGGAAGCTTGATGGATATCTCGGTCTCCTCTTGCTGGTTTGCATCACGGTGTCTCAGGACACCATCTGTGACTTGCCGTGGTGGTGACACACCATGATAGGCTTTTACGAGCATGCCACCTGCTGCCCAGCCCCACAGGATGGTGATCCAGTATGGAGAATCAAGCAGCTGAACCTCTCAGGCAAAACAATCAAGAAAAATATGAAGTGCACCTTGTGTAGTAGAGAGGAACTGTTGGATTCTGTGTCTGTACTCTCAGATGAAGGAATACTCTAAGCCAGAGTTCATTTATAATAACACAAGCTTACATTTATTGAGTTTTTGTGGTGATCCAGGCACTGTTCTAGCTACTCTACTGATGCAAGTCAATTTAATTTTCATGATAATGAAATATTTTTTTGTTATTTTTACAGATAAAAAGAATGAGACACAGAGAGATTATATAATGATTCACCCAAAAGTCCCACACTGTATAAGGATTCAAACCCAGGCCTCTGGGTACCGGAATTGAGGCTTATAACCATGCACTCTAGTACGCATGCACCTCAATCCAGTCGACAAAAAGCCTGTGAGCTAAACATGTGCATGTGCACACACACCCACACACACACCAGTTACACTTGAATGCTTTGGCTGGTCTAACCAATCAGATTGATCTCAGAATAAAATATTCTTTTGTGCCTTAGCCTTTCCTTAAATCTACTGAGTGGTATGTCACATCCAACACCAATTTAGAAAATGCAAGATCCCACCATGTATCAGGCAGTGTGCTAAACATTCAGGAGTTCCAACCTTGTCCCCAAAGAGTTTTCAATCTATCCACAGGGCAGTACATAACCCTATTGTGAATAACATGATGCAAATGGCAGAGCAATGCGAAGAGAATGAAGACTTCTGATGCGGTAGGAGTAGAAGAGATGGGGAGGGCTGGGCGCGGTGGCTCAAGCCTGTAATCCCAGCACTTTGGGAGGCCGAGACGGGTGGATCACGAGGTCAGGAGATCAAGACCATCCTGGTTAACATGGTGAAACCCTGTCTCTACTTAAAAAAAAAGAAAAAAAAGAAAATAAAGAAGAGATGGGGAAGCCCAGAGGAACTAATATTAGGAAAATGGATATTGGCTGACAATATACTTTAAATATAAGAAACAGACAGGGAGAATGGACCCCAAGCTCCTAATGATGCTCTGCTGGCTATGTGAGAAAGCCAACTAACTATATTCCCTTTGAAAAACAAGGTCATTTCAAATCACTTTTTCTATCCACTTCATAGGTACCATGAAAAGATTCACAAAGCAACTGCTTCATCTAATCAAGAAGGTTAGGTTTATGTGGCTCACCTTCCTCCAAAGGTGAACTGATAAAGCTTGTCTGCTTTTCATTGGTTCATGACAGTATCAGTAAGCCTTTGACTATTGCAAGGAATAGATATTCGACTCAAATTAGCTTAAATAAAATGGGAATTCATTGGCTCATATACTTGGGAAATCAGGAGTCAAGGCACGGTTTGATTCAGGAGCACAAGTAATGTTGTGAAGACATTCAACCATTTCCCAATCATGTACATGTGTCCTCAGTAATTATCTCTGTCTTGCTTCAGCTTGTCTTTGCTTGGTGACACTCTCAGCAGGCTTTTTTCAAGTGGTAGACAACTCATATCCTCCCAGCTTAGCAATTTCAGTGGTCTTTCTCCCAACACCTATACATCAATCATTGAAAATACCTCCAATTGGCCATGCTTGAGTTGACGCCCATCCCTTAGGCCAGAGGACGGAATATTCTGATTGACCAACCTGGGTGCCCACCCTATATGAGGGTGTGGAGGAGACTCTGTACATGAAAGTCCAACCAGGACTACATGGTATTAGGAAATAATTCCTCAATGGAATTAGGAGACTAGGTGGTGGCGGCAGGGTGGGGTAAGATTGGGAAAAGCTAGACCAACAAAACCATGTTCTGTAATCCATCTGATAATGCTGAAGATTTTCAGTCTTAGAACTCTCTAACTTCCCTATCAGTGCTACCTAGCATAGATAATAAGCATACCACACCTTAAAGGTGGCTACTGCTCAGTGTGATTTATGACTATGAACAAGCCTGTCTTCCTATAACTGCAGGGTTCTTAAGATGACTTGACTCCTGCTATTAGCAGTCACTTACACTTATATGGCTTTCATGGTTTACAAAGCACTCCCACATAAAAATGACCTCATTCCATCTATACAACATAAAACTTAGGTTAGGTTAGGGCAGCCACCACTATTCCCATTTTATGGATGAAGAAATTGGGCCTCAGAGAGGTTAGTGACTCGTCCACGGTAACATGACTGGTAAGTGGTCAACCCAACTGGGAAACTGAGTCTTCTAGCTCTGAGATGTGCACAAGAGAAATTGGAAGCTTTATGTGAGTTTAGGAAATGTTTCTGAGGTCACATGATGACTCAACCTCTGAGACATAATTAGAGTTGGAAATCATGATTTTTCTTCCCAGGTTTTCATGACTAGAAAGTTGGACTGCTAGGGAAATTCCTGTCTTAAAGCTTGTCCAGAACCAATGCCAAAAAGTTCTGTTTCAAAATGCATTTGGTAAGGACTGTGCAGGCTGATATTTCTCCAGCACATACCGTCCCCCTGCAATGTTACACATGCTCACTTGATTTTCAGACTCCTTCTAAAAGCAGCCAATACAAGAGATTTGTGTTTATGAATTACTGCACTTGTAATGAAAAAAGAATTACAAAACATACTTAAGATGCTCACATGATGCAACTTCCAGATTGCTAACACGGCGTCTAACTGTCCATCCTGTTAGTAAATCCTTTATAATTTTTGCTAAAGGTAAGTTAACTTCTTTTGCGGGGGGAGGGCTGTATGGTGAGGGGAAGGGTGCAGCCTGTCTCTGGAGTTATAGATGCTAAGGAATAGGATTAGAAGGTGTCTCAAAACACTGTAACTCATTACAGTTGCTAATCGGCCTCTCCTCTGACAAGCACCTTATTGCTTTACAAAGAAGGAAGAAAAACAAAACAAGCAGCCCAGACAATTAGGAACCAGACAAAATTAAACAAGTCCTCATGGCCATAGGTATGGGTGTATAGTGCTTTGCCTTGCATTGTTAGCAACTCATGTATTATGAAGCACTTAGGATGCTCACTAATGGAGTCTCTCTCCCTCCTGGAGGGCGACTTGAACATTAAACTCTGTGACTCAGGTGCAGAAAGTCTGCCGTATTAGTGTGGGCAGAATGATGCTTTCCTCCCTCGCAGGGGTGTAGTGAGGCTTAATTAATTGTTGGGGAAGCACTTGGAGATTCTGGGATGAAAGGCACTATATAATGATAATAATTTGCATCGACAAGGTACCTTTCTTCAGTGGAATTCCAAGCACTTTACAAACATTAATTAATCCTCATAACACCCTGGCAAGGCAGGTAAGTTTTCCCAGGATACACTAAACAAATCCACCATGTTATGAGGGGGAGGGAGGCTACTGCTATGAACTCATTTTATTATTTATTCTTAGTGGGAACTTCCAGAAAGGCTGATGTGGACCTTGCTTCCCATTAGTCCAGATGATCTGCCATTCACTTTTGATTACCCACAAATATAGTATTCTGCTGGAGTGCTAATCATTCTGCTTAGGGGACACGTGTCCTGAGCAAAGCAAGTCATAAACAGCTGTCATTCCAATGGATATTAATGCCTATTGTCTCTCCCATTCTGGAACTCTGCGCCTCCCCTAAGCAAAGAGAATGGCAGGGGAGCGGGTGACATCTGTTTCAAAGACAGTCTGCAGCCATACTGGAAAGAATGCACCTGGCTTCTGCTTTCAAACCCTTGTAACCAGTGGCTTCCTAGCCTTTCTTTGTCACCAACAGATTTCATATTTTACCTCCTGGATTTTCATCTCCATGCAGCATGGAGGTGTGGAGTTGAGGGGGTGGGTGGTTCCGGGCTGCATACAAACAGGGCAACCAGCATTTCCAGCATATGAGTCTGTTATAAATCAGCAGTGCAAAAATAGCTCCAGTGTCAGAACCCTAACAGCTCCCCCAAACCTCAGCCATTCCACAACTTAAATAAACCTAAAGGGGAAAAGCAATCCTCTAGCTAGACAAATGACTTCAGCATGCTGAGTGGTCGACTTGTCAGTCTCTCCGATTTTACCTCTGTTCCTATATCCTGGCTTTAATTCTGCACACACTCATTGATTGCAGCTTTCCAGATTGAAAAGAAAAAAAGCAAAGAAACTTGCTTGCTGTCATTTCCCATAGGCACCCACACTTCAAGACGGTTGTCTCTCAGCCATCCTCCTGGGCTGCAAGAGTGTAGGGCCAATGAATCAACCTGTCATCCAGGGTGATGTAAGTGAGATCCCCTGACAACGGATGGGAGGGTTCTTTCATGGCTGCCCTCTGATCAACGGGAGGGAACATGGTCCCCTGGACTGGCATTTGATTTTGACTGAGGGCAATTGCTGACACCACTCCAGCACAGTCTTCGAGTGAGTCACCCCACGTCTCTAGTCTCAGTTTCCTCCTCAGTGTGAAATGAGGGGATTGGAACATATCATTTACTAAGGTCCCTTTTAGCTCTAATACCCTATGGTGAGTTGACTTGATAAAAATCTCCCCACATGCTCCTCTCTGTAAAGCCTCCCTCCCAGCTTGTTTTGTAAGGGGCACAAGTGTGCATAGATACAGATCTTCTCTGATCTCAAGATGGTCAAAGTGTCTCAGAAGGTCTTCCCGCCTCATTTACTCTGGGATGCTCTACAAATATTCTTATTTTCTCTGTGTGCCATGTCATGAAAAAGGTTGGAAAATACTGCTCTACTGATTAGTCCCCAATGAAGAAACTGAGGCAAGGAATACTTGAGTAACTTGCCCATCACTATGTAGTGAGTCATAGATGTGAGCAGATGTGAGTCTCATTGATTCCAAAGATTGAGTTCTTAACTGCTACTCTTGGCATTCCCAAGCCTGGCTGCCCATTAATACAACTGGAGGAGCTTTAACAAAAATACTCATACTTGGCTCCAGAGATTCTGACTTCACTAATTGGAGGCAGGATTTGGGCATTCATATTCCCTCTGGACTCCCCAAGTGATTTGAACATGCAGTCAGCTCTGAGAAACAATGAGGAAGGGGAGACGGGGCAGGCGATACAGTGCTGCTCCCAGTGAGGGAGCAACCTCCAGGCCCTCCAACCGGATGGTGACCTCAGAAGAGGCAAGAGGGGAGGCCCAGAGCCCGGCTTCATAAGGAGGGAGATACTGCCCACAGCTCTGCTCTAACAGCCAGACTCAGATGCCCACTACTGCCTGGAGGGAGGCCAGTTCTGCCTTCCAGTTGTGGTGTCCACCAGCCCCATCTAGCAGGAGCTAGGAAAGTTACAACCCTCCCGACAAGATAGGTGTCTTATTCTGTTTTCTGTTGCTTAGAACAGAATACCTGAAACCAGATAATTCATAAGGAAGAGGAACTTATTTCTTACAGTTATGGAGGCTGAGAAGTTTAAGGTCGAGGAGCTGCATCTGGTAAGGGCCTTTTGCTGATGGGGACTGTCTGTACAGTCCCAAGGCAGCACAAGGCATCACATGGTAAAGGGTCTGAATATGATGGCTCAGATTTCTATCCCTCTTCTTATAAAGCCACCAGTCTCATTCCCATGATAATACATTAATTCATTAACCCATCAATCCATGAATGAATGAATAGATCCTCTTACATGCCCCACCTCTTAATACTGCCACATTGGAGATAAAATGCCAACAGAAGTCTTAGAAAGGACAAACATTCAAACCACAGCAGTGGGTTTTATCATCTCCATTTTGGAGGCAAAACAACAGGCCCATGTGGTAAAGAGACTGGCACAATTCATACAGCTAGGAATTAAGTAAAAGAGCTAAGCCTTAAATCAGGCTTGTTGGCTCCAACTCCAGTGCCTTTATTTCTGAAACTCAGCATGGTGGATTGCAATGAGCATAGGCTTGAAGTTCCTCCTGTCAGTATTTGTATGACCTTGAATAAGGCACTTGAGGTTATAGTAGATTACATGAAGTAATGTAGCTGGAAGTGTCCACCACATGGAGTAATAATAACAGGTGCTCAATAAATGTGCTAGGCACGGTGGAGCAGAAGTAGGGGAGATAAAACAAGAAAGAATAACACCGAGTCTTGGCCTTTACGAAGTTAAGTGTTTTGAGAAGCAAGATAATATAGCTTAGGCTTGTGGACTCCGGAGCCATACTACCTATGTTTGAAGGCTGGCTGTTCCTCTCTCTAGGTGTATCCCTTTGGGAAAGTTACTTACCCTCTCAGAGTCTCAGTTTTCTCATCTGAAAAATGGGCATAATGGCAGTATAGACTTCAAAGAATTATTATGAAGGACTAAATGACTGAATGCATGTAAATACTTTGGACAGTGCCTGATACACAGAAGGCTCTCCATAAATGTTAGATAACAGTCAACAGAAACAGTGGAAGACCTGGCACAAAGCAAAAATGAAACTTTTCAAGGAACTAATACATTCCTTAGATGTGTTCTAAAGAACACATGTTTTACTGGAAAATGCAGGTACAATCTGTGACCAGAGGCAAATGATCTCATTGCTAGTTGATCATGAAAAAGACCAGAGGATGGTACTAAATATTTCTTTTAAAAATTACAGTCTTTCTTTGCTTCTTTTCTCCATCTGGGTTATGGCTCTCTCTGGGCATCTTGCTGCGAAGTCAGCGCCTCTGAGCTTTTCATGTTCCAACAGAGAAAGTCTTTTGTATTAAGCATCGTGTTAGTTTCCTGTTGCTACTATAGTGAATTAGCACAAACTTAGTAGTTTTTGCCAATATAAATTTATTATCTCCAGCTCTGGATGTCAGAAGTCTAAAAGCAAAGTATTGTTAGAACTGCATTCCTTCTGGAGGCTTTAGAGGGAAAATCTGTTCCCTTGCTTTCACCAGCTTCTAAAGTCTGCCTGCTTTCTTTGGCTCATGGTCCCTTCTTCCATCTTCAAAGCCAGCAGTGTGGCATCTTCTCTCCTTTCTGACCTTCTGCCTCCATCCATCTCCAGTTTCACAACTTAATCACATCTGCAAAAATCCCTTTTGCCTTTTAAGGTAACATATTCACAGAATTTGGAGATTAGGACAAGGGCATCTTTGGGGGGCATTATTCTGCCTATCACAAGCATCTATAAGTCAAACACATCTTTCTCTTCCTAATCTGGATGGCCTTGTTTAGAATAATTAGCACAAGTTACTATGCAAATTCTGCATGCACCATGGATTAGGAGGGGTGCCAATGGTGACAGGGAGTGAAAACCCTGACTGATCACACAGCCATATCATCATTGCTATGGGAATTCTGGTTGGGGCAGTAAGTAAGAGAAGGCTGTTTGCTGGGACTAAACATTTAAAAATATCTTGAGAAATAGGTTTTATTTACTCATTAAAATAGTTTTATAGAACTTCGTGTATGCTAGGCATGGTTCTAAGCACTTCATAACTAGTCATTCAATCCTTCTATTGGCACCATGAAGTACATTATTATCCTCATTTTACACATGAGGAAACTGAGTCACAGTCACAGTTAAGAGCTGTTCTTAAGGTCATGCAACTAGAAATGGTGGATCTTCGTAATCTCAGAAGATGTCGGGCAGCAGCATCCCTGGCTCCAGGCTACCTTCACTCTGCAACAGGGCTCCAGGGGTCCTGGAGTCCACGATTCCCACAGTGTCCTGGCAGAAAGGCTTTTTGTTAGATGGTGCAGTGTGAACAGGGGAGAAGTAGTTTTTACCTAGTGGAGTGTCTTTATCTCACCTCTGGAAAGAATAGGGGCCCCAGGAAAGAAAGGAAGAGATGCTTTTCAGAGCCCACAGGCTGGAGCCGGTTTAAAACAGTTTTTTTTTTTTTTTTAAGAGAAGGAGCCTTGCTCTGTCACCCAAGCTGGAGTGCAGTAGTGTAGTCATAACTCACCACAGCCTCAAACTTTTGGGTTCAAGTGATGCTCCCATTCGTCAGCCTCCTAAGTAGCTGGGACTACAGGTAACTGCCACCATGCCCAGCTAACTTTTGTTCAACAATTTTTTTGTTTTTGTTTTTGTAGAGACAAGGTCTCACTATGTTGCCCAGGTTGGTCTTGAACTTTCAGCCTCAAGCCATCCTCCCATTTCAGTCTCCCAAAGTGCTGGGATTACTGGTGTGAGCCACCACTCCAGGCCCTGAACAGGCTTTAATGATTATCCTGATCATAAAGGTTTCCCAAACTTCTAACTTGGCCTGGGGTTCCAAAGGGCTTTGCCTGAATCTTGAAGCAAGACAATTTCTTTCGAGTCTCAAGTCCTAGCTTAAAAATTCATAAAACATTTTGTATTCTAAACCCATACTGTCTTTGTTAATAAACTATTTTTCCAAACAATAAATCCTTGAATAAAATTATCAGAACATTGTGCCATGTATATCTGGTGATTTTAGTACCCTCCAGACCCATCTCTGAACGGCACACCAACACCTGTTTAAGGAGTATGAACTCTAGCCCTGCTCATTCATAAGTCTAGGCTCCAAACTTCTCAGATGGTGGTTTGGACCTGGCCTGGACACTCCATGGAGAAGCAGAAAGAAACTGAATGGTAGCTCATGAAATGCATGAGACAGGCTGGAGCGGCTTTCTGTCTCTGTCATCTCAAGTTGGTGTGAGGTCCCAACCATTCAGTAAAACCCCCTGGGTCTCAGTAGCCAGCTGTCAAGTTAACCTATATTCAACATCTGTAGGGACAAGAAAGTCCAGTCCTCAAAAGGCTGTGCACATGGAAGAGCCCAGTTGTCAACCCATGACTTTTAAGGGCCGAGTTCTTGCTCTTGCCTCTAGAACTGCTTTGCACCAGATCCTCCAAGCTGGCATGAAAGAAGAGGCAGTGACAGTACACAAGGATGTTGGGTTGAAGCTATGAGCAGAGAGTGACAGTGCTGAATCCCCTTAGGACTGAAGGGGTTTTAGCTTGTGTGAGAAGCCAATAGCAACCTGTTACTTGGCAGGGGAGAGCTATGTTTCAGTTCAAGTTCAATGGGTTTTCCCAAGCAGAAATTGTAAGGGCCAGATTTAGGGCAGAAAAAGAATAAACACATAAAAAAAAAGGCAAAATTTGTGTTCAGTTCTCTGGTTGGCTCATGCGGCAGATGGTAGATTTCTTCTAGTGACTGGTCACCTTCAGGTCTGACTACCAGTGCTAGAAAGCATGGCTCCTAACAGATCTCAGATTGGTCGCTTAGGATTCTAGCAGGCCGAGGGTCACTCAGTGGAGAGCTTGTAGCCCATATGTGAAGCTTCATGACTCTTCATTGATGCTGAGTCTGGCAGAGGGCAGCCTAAGAATGTGTTTCTGTCTAGGGATGTTGCCCAATCAACTTAGGCACCTTGCACTGAAGAAAAAGAAAAGGTGATGATGGGGAGGAAGAAAGACATTCTGGTTTATATTCAATCTTTGGTTCTAACTGGACTTGGGAATAAACCACAAATGTTCAAAGAACCATCAACTATGAAAATTTATCCCAACCTCAATCTAAAAAGCAGATTAAAAAAAAGAACCAAGTGGCTTCAGCGTGAGCCTAAGATCAGAAAGAGGTAATGCCACTTTGCCGTTCTTCTTTCTGTTCAGAACCTCGTGTTAGATCTACTCTTAGAAACATGGTTCTAATCGGGAATGAAATCATAGGAGGAGGCAGATACAATGGGGAAAATCCAGAAGCTGCGCCAGTGGCCTCTTGGTTTAAGACTCAATTCAACGGAGCTCCAAGACAGAACATTTCAGTTCACGCTCTCCAAGGGGATTCTCAGAGCTAGAGACTGTTCAGACCCCTCCTTTGAAGGTTTTGTTTCTCTAAAAGACACAATTATGGAAGGATCCAAAAAAGGAAGGCGCGCAGCGGACTGGGTGTTACTATGAACAGATGACAGCTCTGCAGGCAGAAGCAGAACCTGCGGATGGCCGGGCTCCCTTTGCTTCCTGCCTGCACTGGTGCTTGGGGGGCTATCTACGCAGACTGGAAAGCGAGCTTGGCCCTGGTCTTTGAAGTCTCTTCCCGTTTGAGGTTTTGGTGGAGGGATAATGCGTAGATGAAAGGTCTTTTTAGCTGGGGCCGTGAACAGCTAGTTCCAGATGAATGGACATTAGCAACACAGGGCGGCCTGTGAGGCCCATTCCAGAGGGGGTTGGGGAAGAACAGAGCAGGCCTTTGGACGGTGTGTGCCCCCAGCGCCAGCCCTGGAAACAATTAGTGATGGGAGGGGAGCAAGAGTGAAGCAAGGACGGAAGGAAGGACAGCCCTCCCAAACTGGGTGACTCACTTAGCTGCAGGGTTTACACATTTGAATGGACTGACAACAATAGAGGGTGTGAGCTTGGAGAAGGAGGCAGATTCTGGCAAGATCTCCCTCTTGCCTAGATGAGAACCCTCTTATCCTCCTATATTTACGGACCGAAGGCTATAATCTCCCCAGTTAGGGCCCAAGAGTAATCTCTCAGACTCCCCAGTCTCAAGGATGTCTCCTTGTTTATTGTTAAGGAAATCTCCCTCTCTTTCCTCTGCCCTTACCTGTGGGAGCAAAGGCCTTGGTGCTTTTCATTATCCATGAAATCCATCCATTCTCAGGCCCTTACATGGTTCCTATAAGACTGGGCCACAGATGGTAGCCTCAGATGGGCTGTGTGGAGTTCACATGGTGTTTAAGGCTGAATTCTGTGTTGTTGTTTAACAATCAGATTTCCCGTTTCAGAAATAATCTTAATCCAGAAGCCCAGCCAACACCTCTGATGGAGCAGGGGTGTTCTTGTTTCCATAGCACAACCCTTGCCCCAACCCAGGTTTAGACCCTAAGCCTGTCCACTGCTGTTCTTGACCTTCTTACACTCTTCTGCACTTCACATAGCCACACAAGCACTCCATAAGCACTGGAGTTTGTGACCCTAGATGAGGTTTGGTAGGGGGAACTCCTTATCTCCCCCACTTTCATGTTTCTAAGTGGAGACGGTTTCATTCCAGTAATACTCTTGGCCTCTCTTGAGCCTCAGTTTGTAAATTTGAAAGAAGGACCCAGGTATGCTTAGCTCAGTCCCTCCATGTTCAGACTTGCCTGCCTGCAGGAGAATCCGTAACTGCTCTTCTCTAGCGCAGAAGTGAGAGTTCTCCTTGCATGGGATCACCGAGACTGTCTGTCACTGCCTGCGTTGATTCAGGGTGAAACGTTAGCATGCTGAACTGGCTGCAGTTTCAAAGCCCCATGCTTCAGTTGGCTTTGTCAGCCATCCATCAGGTAGTCGGATATTTGGCTCAGGAAAGGTGATTGCCGTGCTTCAAATGATGAAGGCTCTAGTCTGGTTACTGCTTATGTGCTGATGTGCTTCTAGTTCAGGGACCAGCAAACTCCTTATCCCAAGTGCTACTTGAGTGTGCACTACCCGAGACTCCCCAGGTCTTATTGATCTTCGCACATCCATAGGCCACTGGATTTAACCACCCAGGTTTCACCGGCCCATGCTCCCTTACCTGTATGGCGCAGGAGTTCAGCCCTGGGCAAAAATCCCATCTCTAAAGTCAGGGGGGTCTCAGGGAGCATCTCTCTTGCTCTCACCCACGGACCGGGTCCGTATAGCTTCCGTCCACCTGATGACGTCCACTCTTAACTAGTTCCTCAGCACCACTCCTGGGGCTGGAGTCCTCCCTGAGACAGCTCACGTCCATTCCCATAGCACTGCCTGCTGGGGACCCCCACGTTCCTATCCTTGCTGTGTCTAAGCTCTCCTGGGTTCCCTTTGGAGCTCAGTGCATGAAAGCACTGAGTAGTCACCCAAAGTAGCCCCAAAGCAGCTCTGTGTGTGTCCCCATATTTCACTGTTGGCTGCAGCCTTTCTCTGTACCGCCCTCTGTTGGGCTGACTGTGGGGCCTATTCTGGCATGGCTATTTGGCTGTTTTCCCCATCTCAGGGTCCTCCTCCTGCCTCATCTCAGGCTCCTTCAGTCAGAATTTCTCCTGAACTTCTACTCATGCAAGTTGGCTTCTCAATGGTCCAATAGTTATGTCCAGACAAACTGAAAGATAAAAGCCAACATTTAATTGAGGCAGACAGTGTTCTGACCACTTCACCTGATCTTCATCGAAGTCATGGAACCCTCCAATGGCTCTGTGAGATAGGTACTGCTCTTATCATCTACATTTTGTGGAGGAGGAAACTGGCTCTAAGAGCCTCAGAGATTTGCTCCAGGGTACCTGCCTAGTCATTTGCAGAGCTGCACTTTCAAATCCAGGTGGTCTGAATCCAGAGCCTATCCTCCTAAGCCTCCTTGGACTGAATCTGTGATGTGGGCAAGGTAAGAGGGAAAAACAAGGAGGAAATTAAGAAAACTGAAGATGGGGTTGGGGGTGGGAGGAAAAGGGAGAAAAAAAAGAAAAATTGGCACGTGCCCTATTAAGAGCGGAATTGTCCACCCCTACTCATCATATATTGAAGTCCTAACTTTCAGTGCTCCACACTGTGGCTGAATTTGGAGATAGAGCCTTTACAGAGGCCAGTAAGGTCAAATGAGGACATTAGAGTGGGCCCTCATCTGATCTGACTGGTGTCCTTATAAGAAGAAGAGATTAGGACACAGATCCTGGTAGACTAAAAGATGACAGTGTGAGGACACTGCAAGAAGGTGGCTGTCTGCAAGCCAAGGAGAGAGGCCTCACAAAAACACCAACCTTGGCGATACCTTGACTTTGGACTGACAGCTTCCAGAACTGTGAGAAAATAAATTTCTGTTGTTTAAGCCATCCAGTCTGTGGTATTTTGTTATGGCAGCCTTAGCAGACTACTACGTGCCCCCAGCTGCTGATACCTGCATGTGAAATCACTCCAGCATGCTCTATTACATAAAGCTGGAAGGATGCTCAGAGAATTCAGCCTTCTCATTTCACAAAAGAGAAAGCTGAGACCTGGAGAGGTGAGCAAATTGCCCAAGATGAAAATATGTGTATTTTGAGAGGATAAAGGAAGGCAAATGAAAAGAGCTTCTAAAATTGAGATGGCTCAAATCTTTGTTTTGCTTTATAAGTAGAAAAGCAAGACCCAGAGGGATGAAATAACTTGCTCTGGATTAAAATATGTGCATGTCAAAGAGGATAAGGAAAGGGGACCAAAAAATGAAAGGAACTGGCATGAAATAACTTCTGAAATGAAGATTGCTCCATTTTTGTGTTATAAATTTTTTAAAAAATGTTCTATTAAATAAGAACAATATATTAAGTGAACTCAATACACTGCTCTTGAGTAATGGTGAAAATGAAAAGTTTGTTTATTGATCCTTTTGTGTATTATGTAAAATAAAGATATTTTCTAGCCAGAATTTGGGGTCAGATGCTCTTACATTTTGTTAATTAAAAAGGGCTTTTGTGGCTGAGCATGGTGGCCCATGCCTGTAATCCCAGGACTTTGGGAGGCTGAGGCGGGTGGATCACAAGGTCAGCAGATTGAGACCATCCTGGCCAACATGGTGAAACCCTGTCTCTACTAAAATACACACACACACACAAATTAGCCAGGTGTGGTGGCTCATGCCTGTAGTCCCAGCTACTCGGGAGGCTGAGGCAGGGGAATCACTTGAACCTGGGAGGCAGAAGTTGCAGTGAGCCGAGATCACGCCATTGCACTCCAGCCTGGTGAAAGAGCAAGACTGCGTTCTCAGAAACAAACAAACAAACAAACAAACAAAAGGGCTTTTGATGGGTATCTCACAGGGCCTCACAATTGTGCTTCAGGAGCTCACTTGAGGAGAGCGCGTAAATCCATGGCAGTATGATGATGACGAAGGTATGCATGGCTTTGGGCTGGTGCAAAACCCACCTGTGCTTAGGCATCAGGATAGATCAATGAGTAGGAAGCGCAACGCATTGCAAACATCAGGTAAGTGTTTAAACATGAATCACTGCAAAAGGCTGAGGTTAATGTGAGCGCCTTTCACTTCCCTAATAGAAAATCAAGCCAACCCACGCCTCTAGCCACAGACTCAGTGAGGCCCGTGTGGTTTCCATGTGGTCAGAAGCATTAGTTAGGGTCTTGTCCACATCTATTAGGAGAGAGGAAGCCCATTTAGCAAATTAAAATTGTTTTTATTCCCCCAGCTAATTGTTTTCTAATTGTTTAAGTAAAAGGTTTTGGTCTTGATTAGAGGCTTTTAGTAAATTAGATCTGTTCACATTTTACAAGTCTAATATTTAGATCATAGAGAAGAGTAATGGTTTGCCATGGCAAGCATTTTGAAATATAAATGTTGATGCTGAGTAGGCCTTAGAGATTATCTGGTTCAACACTCTCATCTTACCACTGAAGGAATGGAGGCCTGGAGAGGTCGTGCAGTTTGAAGGGTGTGAGAAGCGAAGCCAGGGCTGCCAAGGTCGGCTCTTCCAGGCTAAGCAAACATTTTTTGGAGGTACACCCATGGTCAGTACAGAAGGTTTTAATTAAGCAATTAACCTCCAAAACAGCCTAGACATAGAACAAATGGGGCACGCAGAAACATTAATGAATGTGTTTTACAACTTAATGTAAATTATGTTTTCACATTTTAATGTAAACTGATCAATACCTGATATTTAACTGAGCAGTTTGTTACGGGAAAATTTAACATACTGTTGTGAGAATTTGAGCTAACTGACCAAGAGCTATAAATACTCCTTAAAATACAATTGATATATTCTACTCTATTTTTATTTTTTAGAACAAATGTGAGTGAGGGGGGTGAGGAAGAATGTTTATGTGATATAGAATTTCCCAAAGTGTATGTATTCCTTGGAACCCCACGTAAATCCGTAGAACTATAATAGATCGTTGAGGGGGAAAAACGATTTCATGGTCAAATAAAGTTGGAAAACACTAGGTTAAGCAAGGTTAACAGATTTTCTTTTATTTTTCTCCTGTGCTTTGCTTGCTTATTCCTTCATCCTTCCTCCCTTCCCCTCCCCTCCCTCCCTCTCTCCCTCCCTTCCTTCCTGCTTTTCTTCCTTCCTCCCTTCCTCTCCTTCTTTTCCTTTACTTTCTTCTTTTCTTTTTTCTTCTATTCTTCTTATACTCTTTGAAATTAGGCCATTCAGAGACTTCAACATTGTGAATCACCCGGGGGTAAGGAGAAAGGAATATAGCATTTTGTTTCTGCCTTCCTGACTTTTCTTTAAAAAAATCATGGGGATTTTACATGCTAAAGAAATTGCCGAGTAATAGAAATTCTCCAACAATGTGGCAGGAGTGTTGGTTGGTTAAATCTATTTTGAAGAGCAATTTGGCAATGTCTGGGAAACTTGAAATTGGCCATAGAAACTTTTTTCCTGGAAGTAATTTTGTAAGAAGTGAACTTTAAAGGTCATAGCAGACCATCATCCTGGTTTCCCCTCTGTTTGAGTCAGCCCCAGGTGTAACGTGGGGGCAGACATGGCAGATCAATCTCTGGGACCTTGTTCTTTGCAGTCTCCTGTATCCCTTCTCCTGGTAAGCCATTAGACACCACAGATTCAGATTAGTATCTTTCCAAATGTAACAGTATCATGTGATTTTATTTCTACTGTCAAGTAACTGCTTTTCTATAAGCAATAGGGAAAATCGAGATTTCAGCAAATTCCCTTCTTTCATTTACCAAACATTATTTAGCTCCACTATGTGTCAATTACTATGCTTGCCATTCACAATGCTGAATAAAGAAGACTTAGCCTCTACCAATGAGGCGTGCACTGTTACGTGATGGTAGACAATAAGACTCATCATAATGATCATTAATTCTTGTTGAGTGCTTACTATGTATACAGAACATTATTCTAAGCCTTTTTTTTTTTCTTTGAGACGGAGTCTCTCTCTGTTGGCTGGAGTGCAGTGGCACAATCTTGGCTCTCCACAACCTCTGCCTCTCGGGTTCAAGCAATTCTCCTGCCTCAGCCTCCTGGGTAGCTGGGACTACAAGCATGTGCCACCATGACCAGCTAATTTTTTTTTTTTTTTTTTGTATTTTTAGTAGAGACAGGGTTTCCCTATGTTGGCCAGGCTGTTCTTGAACTCCTGACCTCATGATCCACCCACCTTGGCCTCCCATTGCTGGGATTACAGGCATGAGCCACCACCCCTGGCCTATTCTAAGCTGTTTTTACATAGAAACTCAATCAACACGGCAACCCTATGAGGCAAGTACTACTGTTGGTCCCATTTTACAGTTGACTCAGTAAGTGACAAAACTTGCCCAAGGTTGTTGAGCTTGTAAGTGGGGAGCCAGGGCTTGAAACTAGACAGGCCCACTCTAGAGCCTGCTCTTTCAACCTTGGCTCTAGACTGCCTCCCTAGGGAATGATGTGTGCTCTGAGTTTAACAAAAGGCTTTGGGAATGCAGAAGAAACAACCAGCTTGTATGGCAGACACGAGGAAGCTTTTAAAGAGGTAGTAAAATTTGATGAGCATCTTGAAGAATGAGTAGGTGTTTACTGATGGAGAGGAGAGATTTTTTTACTGTTGGAGAGTAGAGACTACTGAGAGAGAGGAGAGGAGAGCAAACAGTACTGGAATAGAGTTCTGTGTGGGCGAGAACCTCTTGGTTTCCATCTGGGACCTGGGAAAGCCTGGCTTGAGTCATGCTCCACATTTTTCTGCACTGATTCACCTGAGGCTACTCACTGCTCTACCCAGTCTCAGCCTTTTCCGCAGATCCCACCCTCATCTCTTTTTTTAAATCCTCTAATCTGGTTGTTCTCTTTTCTCTGCTTCCCCCAGTGTCTACCCCAAGCCCGCTTTGCCATCAGGCTGGATGATTCCCATAGTTGCTTGAAAACTGGAGGGCCATGCATCTTCTCAGAGCAAACAAAGAGGCACCTCCTGTTTGTGTTCAGTCAGGAACACACAAGCCCATTTTCTTGGGGATTCTGGTGGAGCACAGTCCTACAGCAGCTGTGAATCCCAAGAAAACACTGTCCCTCAAACACTCTCCTGAATCCAGGACAGATCTGTAAGGGGGCCAAGGATAGACACAAACTTTCTCCTTCCTTTACAGTCACTTTTGTTATTAACAGCCTGTAGAAATAAGCTTCCCTGCCTTGAAATATGGAATGACTGAGAATACAGCCCCAGGATTTATTGCTCCACACGGCATGCAGATATAATTTTTACTTGGCTGCTGTGATGACAAGTTTCAGTAAGGCATTAGGCAAGTAAGTCTGAATTACTCGGCTAAAATATGGGATGTCCCTGGACACTGAGCTGCTGGGAGAGGATACCCGATTAGCCTTGGTGTCTCTCGGGGGCAGGGAGATGTGTGCAGTCTAATTTCCATTAGGCTGACTTGGAAAGGTGGGGACCAACTTGGCTGAGTCTCTCTCTTGGGATTTTTGGAGGAAGGTGTAAAAAACAAAAACTGGCGACAGACCTGCCACTCAATGTCAGTCGCTCAGATTTTAGATAAGAGCTCCCTCCTTCTTTATTGTCTCCCTCACTTAACCTCTGCCTTGTTTCTTTTTCCTCCCCTCTGGGACTAGGGGAAGGGGAGAGTGGGAAGAAGGGGAGAGAGGGCTTTCCTTTCAAGCCAGTAACCATTTTAGTTCAAGTCTGCAAATAAAGGTTAACCTGAGAGGGAGCCTGAGTGAGCACAATAAATGCCCACTTGAGCTTATCAGGAGCTCTCCCTGTACTGGGAGGTCTCCCCAAGCCTCCCTGGAAGAAGCAGCTGCAAAGATCAAACCCTTTAGCTATTTGGTCTTCTGAATCTGATTTAACTTGGCCCCACTATCACCCCCTGACATTTGAAATGTGTCTATTTAAAAAGGAAAAGAAAAAAAAGCAAAAATAGGAGGGAAAAATATGCCGAAGATGCTGTATCCTGCTGGGCAAGAAAAAGAAATATCCGGCTCTGCAGAGACTGATGGGTGTGTGTGTGTGTGTGTGTGTGTGTGTGTGTGTGTGTTGCTGGTTTTTGTTTTTCCTTTTTGTCTTGGTCTTTTCCTGTGTTTAGGCCGTCACACTGCCCCATTTATTAACATGATGATAAGGATGACTTAAACGGTCTGAATTTTTTCAGGATGTAGGAGAAAGGGAGGGGCTTGGGAAATGAATGGGCCAAGCCCACCCTCTGCTCAGTCACAGGGCAGTGCTTTGAAAGGTGTTCTTTGGCCCCGGGTCCCTGGGCAAGGGAAGTCACTGGAGGAAGTCGGCTGTCCTGAGAAAAAGACAACAGACATCTCCAATACAGGAAGGATGTCCTAGACCTGGCCCTCAAACCCCAGAGCAAGGAATAGGCTTCTGCAGACTTGCCATTGGTGGTCAAAGAGCACTGGAGGTGGCCATTGAGAATCTGTCCACAGGGCATCCTGAGAGGGGCTGTCTGGGGAGTATGGAACTGGGGATTGCTTTCTGGTTGTTTCTGGTGCCTGCAGGCCCTTCAGTCTAGTGCTTCTGAATCCTGTTAGAGTGCAGGTTGTCACCCAGTCAGTCTGGGGTGGGATCTGAGAGTCTGCATGTCTGACTAGCTCCCGGGTGATATTGCTGCTGCTGGTTGTGGTTGTATTTTGGGTAGCAAATGTGCTTGGCACAAATGTGGAGATGCAGAAGTGAGGGGCTGAGGCCTGAGGCCACAGCAGGAGGGCAGAAGAGTTAAAAATGCTTTTCGTGATCTGGAGGCATAGGAGGGTGACACTCAGTTTTCCCACACTTACCATAATAGCCAACACATTGGGGAGCTTTCTCCTCAGCAAGGAGTGGTTTGTGTCACTGTGCTTCCCAAAGTGCTGCCCTTGGACTGGCTGCAAAAGAATCACTTTGGGGCTGGGTGCAGTGGCTCACGCCTATAATTCCAGTACTTTGGGAGGCTGAGACAGGCGGATCACTTGAGATCAGGAGTTCGAGACCAGCCTGGCCAACATGGTGAAACCCCATCTCTATCAAAAATATTTAAGGCTGGGCACAGTGGCTCACGCCTGTAATCCCAGCACTTTGGGAGGCCAAGGTGGGCAGACCACCTGAGGTCAGGAGCTCAAGACCAGCCTGACCAACACAGAGAAACCCTGTCTCTACAAAAAATACAAAATTAGCCGGGTGTGGTGGTGCATGCCTGTAATCCCAGCTACTCGGGAGGCTGAGGCAGGAGAATCGCTTGAACCCAGGAGGCGAAGGTTACAGTGAGCCGAGACTGCGCCATTGCACTCCAACCTGGGCAACAGAGCAAAACTCCATCTCAAAAGAAAAAAAAAGAATCACTTTGGGAACTTGTCAGAAATGTAGATTCTGTGGCTTTTCCCAAACCTCTTCAACTGGAAGAGGTTGGAGGTAGGCAGGAGGGGAGGAGTCTGGCTACTGGTATCTATCAAGCTTGCCAACTGACCCCTGGGCTCAGGGAAGTAGTTGAAGGATGAGGTTCTCAGGTCCCACGGTTCTTTCTTTGAATCTCAATAGAGTAATAAGCACCACAAGAAAGCCGAACATTTTTTTTAAACACTTAAAAAATACAGAAAATAGAGAAATTGAGAAAAGACAGAGAAGCAAAATCAAGATGAAATTCACCTATAATTTACTCTTACAATTTTGATGTATGCTTTCAGACATTTTCCCCATGCATTTTAGAAACAAAAATGGATGCATAATTGTAGTAAGATGGTAACTGTTTTTTAATTCCACAGTACATTGAAAAACTGTCTTCAACCTGCTATATTCCTTCAATGGTAATTGGATCCTCTTGCTTTTTTTCTTTTTAAAATCTATTGTTCATGAGCACCCTCTCTTTTTAAACATTGCTTCCTTAAGTAAAGTACTTTTTTTTTTTGTTTTTTAAACTTTACATTTACTTTACTTTCACACACCAGGTGACAAACAAGGTTTGAGAGTTTTGAATTAACTTCCTAGGCTCTGTTAAGTTCCCCTGGTGACTTGCTGACTCACCCTGAGGATGGCTCTTCCCTCCTCTTAACTTTAGTATCTTTATCTGTAAGATGAGACTAATGATACCTGCCCTTAGCTCACCCACAGAGATATGTCCAGAGTTATATTAGGAGAAAATCTGTAAATCTCTTTGAATTACTGAGATCCAGTGTTAAAAATCCAGGGCACTACTGTTATTTCTTTAGTACTTGTCACAGAATTCCCAGCTGTTGTTCTATAAGACTGTTTTTAAAAATTAACCCCTTTAAAGGTGAAGATAGAATATGCTTCTAAACATCATCCCTGTGCTTCTGCAGAGACACATTTAGTATCTCTCCTGTTGGATAATGGGCATGACATTGGCTGCAGCGGGGCTGAGACAGAGCGAGCCTATTTATATGTCATGTAATTTAATTCTACTCGGAATCTACTTTCTATCACATGGACCAGGTAAAGGGTTGTTATATCAGTTAGGACCAACCCAGAGAAGCAGAGTCAGGAGGAGATAGAAACACAGCTAAATAGATAAGATTGTATACACATGAATTGGGCTGGTTAAGCAAGTTTAAAGTCTGTAGAGCAGGCCATCAAGAAGGGAAGCTCATGGGCAGGCTAGAACCCCACAGGCACAGGCTGAAGCTACTGTCCACAAGCAAGAATCTCTTCTTTCTCCAAGGAAAGCCTCAGCCTTCCTTAATCAGTTAGAAGGCCTTGAAAGCCTTGAAAGCCTTCTAACTGATTAATCTAGGCCCATCAGGACAATCTCTAACTTAAGGTCAACTGATTGGGGACTTTAATTACATTGGCCAAATCCCTTCACAGCAGTGCCTACATTAGTGTTTGATTGAACAAATCGGGGCTGTAGCCTAGCCAAGCTGACACATCAGAAAGCTATCACAGTCCACTTGGCATTTGTACACATCTCCTTAAATTATACTTCATCTCCAAATAATGACTAAATTATATTCCACCTAACACGATAGAATGATCCAGAGAACAACTGAGAATAGCTGTGAAATTTGGACACCTCCCTGCTTACTCTGCCACTTTTCAACTCTATAATCTTTTCATATTCTCTCACTGTTAGTGCATAATTTGTTAATTTTCACTTTTCCGAAATCTCTACCTCTTGTTGAAGGCAACATTCCTCTTGGTTTCTTTCCACTGTCCATTGTTTTTGTTATAGAGAACCAGCTTAATAAGACAGTGCCCAACTTTTTGATGGCTCTCTTGAGGCATTTTTTCCTTGGGAATATACTTGTAAGTGGAATGCTTATAATTAAGAGGCCCAGTGCTAAACATTGTTTATACAGTATTTCATTTAATATTCATAACAACCATATGATATAGGTATTATTATCTTCATTCCCTAGGTTAGGAAATGTGAGCCTTAGGGTGGCTAAGTAAATTGCCCAGGATCATACAGCTGGCACATGGCAAAGCTGGGATTTGAACCTAGTGATATTTTATTCCAAAGACAATGATCTTAAACACAATTAAGATATTTTGAACATTCTCATTAGTGTCTCTTTATGGGTGGTCTTTAGACCATGTATATGAGAATCACCTAGTCTACATGTTCAAAATGCAGATTCCTAGGTTCAACTCCAGACCTAGTGAATGTGCATCTTTGGAGTCAGGCCCAGGAATCATTAGTTTTAACAAGTTTCCCAGGTAATTTTTATGTGCTCCTGGAGCAACTCTGAAGTAGGGAATAAAGGGGAGCATTTTCAAAGACGGGCTACCTTGACTATTACTAGGTTTCAATTATTTCTGTTGTTGAAGAAAAACATTGTCAAATGTTGAAAACAACCTTCTAGAAGGGTTGGGCCACAAGCAGGAGACTTTCCATGGCTTGGAGATAGGTTATGCTAACTAGGGAAGTTTGTTCTTTATACAGAATAATTTTCCCACTTTCCCTAGAGGTTTCAGGAATGGATCCCTGTCAATGCCACGTATCACATTCTTGAAGGACCAATCCCATCCTAGAATATATCAGTTGTCCTGATAGATTCAGACACAGTTATGAAATGCTGTTATTACTGTTCCCAGACAGCATTGGATGGACTGATAGGTCAGATTACAGTGCAATTTTTGGTAACAAATATATACACCAGAGATTTATAAGACCTTTTCATTATCCTGGTTTTGCACATAAAGGCAAGGGTGGGGGAAGGAAAGGAGACCAGAGGGACTCTGAAAGGCATATGATTAAAAAAGAAAAAGGGAAAAAAGATGCCTATTCTCATTCCCAAGCCAGATCAATCATTATTCCAAAGTGATCTCTAATCAAAATTCAGCATATGGTCTTTATTAATTTTGGGGCAATTCCCCTACCATCTAGTGCAATAAAAAATATATCACAAAAGATTGATATAAAAGATTGCAGTATCCCTTATCAAGCTAGCAAACAAGAGGGTAAAATCCAAGATAATGAAATAAGTTGAATTGCTTTGCCCTTCCCTCCCTGGTTTTTATTATTATAATTATTATTATTTTTATTGCTAGAAGTTCTGAGAGGAACAGATTTAGAGCTGGATTATGAATAGATTATAAGTCAAGTTCATTTCTAGTTGAAGCTGACAGCAAGGGCCCAAACTTCTCAACAGCCTCAGTGGGGAGAAAACAAAGTATTCTCTTTAAGCTCTGATTTGCAGGAATGATTCACCCATATTCACCTTCCTGTTTTCTGAAGATAGAAAAAAACAAGCTTCTGGGGTTTTGTTGTTGTCGTTGGTTGATTTGATCAACTTTTGTTCCCTTTAGTTTACTGCGGGTTCATATCACTTCCCCAGAGCTAGATATTGTAACATTGGAGAGCAGTAGTCCTCACACCAGGCAATCTTAGGTACTCTCTCAGGGGAAGCTGGCTCCTCAGGCTGTCTAGATCTGCCACCGTGAACTCCTGAAACACAGCCTCTAACGCTGACCCACTCAGATGGAGCTTAGGGAAGAGTGACCTTTGGTGATGCCAGAGACCACACACCTACTGCTGGGAGTTGCTAATTCATTGTGGAGAGAGGCTGGGAGGAAGGGGCAGGGGGAAGGAACCTGGCTGGGTGCTGTGTGGGGTGTGTTTACACGGTTATCTCACTCATCTTCCTAAGCAGCCTGCAAGGCAGGAATTAGTACCACCACCTCGTAAATGAGGACACTGTGTCTCAGAGAGTTTCAACAACTTACTCAAGGTCACACAGCTAGTTGGTGGTAGCGCAAGGATTCCAACCCAGCCTTGCCTGACGAGAAGGGCAGTCTTGCTCTGCCTGCTGGTGCCTGCTGAGGTGACAGAGTTTTCTTTCAGCCACTGTGGAGAGGGGAGAAGCCAGAAGGTGAAGGTGAGATGAGTCTTTCTGTTCTGTTTCCTGGCCTGCAGCTCTGGGTGGAGAGAGGACAAGCTTGGCATCAACTATCTAATCTCGGGATGGCCTGAAATTGGCTTTTCCATAAGGAGAACAGGTTAGTTTAGGGCTCACCAAGCTGAATGATGCATTTTGTGTGTGTGTGTGTGTGAGTCAGCTCTATGTTTTAGAGAAAAATTCTGACCCACAGAATTTTGGTTTGCCAAACTGTGAAACACCCTCCATCCCTTTGCAGATTGTCATAGCATGAGCATTCAAAAGAAATGACCATAGATGGGGTAATTCCTAAAGAAGAAATGATCACGCCACATTTAGTGGATGAGGGGGTGTCTTAGTCAGCTTGGGCTGCTATCACAAAATGCCACAGACTGGGTGACACACAATGGACAGTTCCTTCTCTTAGTTCTGGAGGCTGGGAAGTCTAAGATCAGGGTGTCGGCAGGTCAGGTTCCAGGTGAGGGTCCTCTTCCTGGCTTACAGATGCCCACCATCTCACTGTGTCCTCATTTGGTGACAGGGAGGGGGGAGAGAGAGAGAGAGAGACTGAGTATGTGTGTGGGTTCTGATCTTTCTTTTCTTATGAAGACACTAATCCTATCGTGGAGGTCCCATGCTTCTGACTTCACCTAAACTTAATCACCTTCCAAAGGCCCCACCTCCAAATACCATCCACTGGGGGTTAGGGTTTCAACAGAGAAACTGGGGGAGGCACAGACATTCCGTCCATAGCAGAGGGGCTCACTGCCTTGATGAGATGAAGTCTGGCCACTTTCTATTCTCCTCCCGATCTAATCTAAGGCTAGGTATGACAGGAAGAGGCCTGACTGTAAGAGAACAGCATGTCAGCAGCACAATGGTGAAATCTCTCATTTCTGCTTCCTTTGCAGAGACAGAGATTCACCACAACCTCTGCTGTTCTTAAATTGCCTTGAAGCCAAAGAGAAGGTTTGCAGATGGCTCTTCCATGGGCTCTAAGGGAAGCTCGCAGGGATTCTTTCCAGCTGAATGAATTGTCTCAGTAAGTGGGCACATAGAAATCCTTTTCCTGTCATCTTTAAGTAATTTTTGTAACCTTGAAGCTTGGAACAGAAGAATTTCCTTGCAACCTCAGCATCCTGTTTTGAAAAGTTGAGAAGCATCTCAGGATAGCTCATGGAATGCCCTGTGTGACTCGTGGGGCATGAACGAAATTTAACATGGAAGGAACGTTCCCTAGATTAAAATGCAAGAGAACTGTTTAGAGAGAAGCAGACAGCATAGATAAGAGTTTGGCAGACAATAGATGTCTCCCTAATAGGGCTAACAATTTAGAGGAGAATGTCATCAATTGTAATATAAGTTTACTTTTCATCTAATGAATTTTAATCTTGGCTTTTGCCATTACCTCCAGGAATCTATAAGAAATAGAAAAACCTGCCTAGAAACTTATTTGATTGCCTCTAAAGCAAAGTATCTGGCATTATCTCACTGCATTTCTAAAACGCATTATTTTCTCACAAAACATTTTAAATATACCACCAGAAATATTCATCATATCGCTTGTACTCACTGCAACCTGAATGCAGACTCTCTTTGAGAAGTCTTTTTTTTTTTTTTTGCATATCTTATTTTGTTATTCAAATGATGAAGCATATTGTGCATGAAGTTACACCTTTTTAGAGGCAGATTTTGTTCTGGAAAATTGGTGCAGCATTTCCATTTCTCACATCTTTACATAACTGGTTTCTTGTCAGCAGATGTAACTGTGTTTGACAAACCAGCCCTGTAATCTAGATCTCTGTAGGTAGTGGGCTTTCAGTGCATTGCTACATCTCTAATTAGGAGAACACACCTTCCCCAGGAAGAATATTAAAAACAGACAGGTGTTTCTCAAGATCTAGAATATTTATTTCACCAAATTTTGATTCAAAATACAGACCCTTGTCAACTGAGAGTCAACTTTGTCCCCAATTTAACCTTTGGATTTCAACCTGACTGGCTTGCAGAAAAAGAGTGTGCTCCTCATTAGCCTTGGCGGAGAGAGTAACTGGGCCACACAAGGTCTGTATTGACCCCGGCTTATCTGACTGTCGAGGTTCAGCTGAGAGAGGGAAACCCACGAAGCTTTCCTTTTTGTTCTCTTTTTAAATGGAGTTTTTGACATTAGAATGGCATTTTGCACTCATTATCAAATACCGGAATCACTGGACTGCAAACCAGGTGCTTTTCAGAGAGGCTGGCTGTACAATACCGATGCAGGCATTTGCCCTGCTTATCCCTGGCTCTCCAAGCTCCAGCCAATATTCTCGTTCTGATCCCACATGGCCCCTCTGACTAGCAGGCTTTGCATTGGACAACTGTTGGGGGCACTGTTCACATTCTATTCTGCATGAATGGCACCCCTGAGGCTATGGGAATGGTGCCCCTTGAGTCGCATTACCAGGTGAACCCTGCATACTACACCAGAAGATGATGACACCATAGGGTGAGAAAACAACGCACTGAACATCTTCATGATTCCATGAGAGGGTGGGACTCTTGGTGACCTTCATATGCAGCTACTCAGTTTCATCTTTAAAGCCCCTAGGCTAACTCTCTGGACTACGTCTGAAATCCCATTATTACTTGTATCAGTTTTCTATTGCTGCTGTAGCAAATGACCACAAACAATGGCTTCAACAACACAGATTGATTATCTCATAGTTTTGTAGGTCAGAAGTCCAGCCTCATGAACTCAAGGTGCTGGCGGGGCTGTGTTCCTCTTCATGGGCTCTAGGGGAGAATCCATTTTCTTGCTCAATCAGGTGTTGGCAGAATTCAATTCCATGGGGCTGCAGGATTGAGATGTCCATTTCCTTACTGGCTGTCTGCTGCTATGGGCTTCTCCTCCGTCCTCGCACATAGCCTCCTAGAGCTCAGAACAGCAACAGAGCACTGAATCTTTCTCATGCTTTCTCATGCTCCCCAAACCTCTGCCACTGAATCTCCCTCCCTGCAGTCAGCAAAGGTTCTCTGCTTTAAGGACTCATTCGATTAGAGTGGGTCCAACCAGACAATCCCCCATCTCAAGGCCCTTAACCTTCTTTATATCCACCAAGCCCTTTGTGCTATGTAACAGGTTTCTAGGATTATGATGAGGAAGTTTTTGGGAGGCCATTATTCTGCCTACTACATGATTGATGTAATGATGTTGCTTCTTAGAGTGGTTAAACATTAAAGTCAATTATTTATTGAGAACTTATGGTGTTTTACACACTATTAACTGATTGTTATTGTTTTCCTTCATCCACAGACATATATTTCCTCATTTAATCCTTTTGATGACCCTATGAGGTAATATCAGTGTGTCAGCCAAGAATGAAATCAGCTACAAGTAATGGAAATCTTAAGCAATGCTGGTTTATTATTTTAAAATAAAAGGGAGCTATATAGCAGCTCAATGCTGCCAACAGGACCTATGAACCCTGCAACTCATTGCCTGGGTTCATATAAGTTTCATCCTCTAGCAATGGGGATAATAACATGCTCAGCTAATACTATTGATGGAGTGAGTTAATACTCTTAATGTGTGAGAATCATAACTGGTACATATTAAATGCCCAGTAACTGTTGGCTCTTTTGAATATGATTGTTGCTTTATTATCTTTAACATGTGGGATTTTGGCCTCATATCTTCATGCTTATCATCTCCTGGTTGCAAGAGGGCTGCTGTGCTTCTAGTGATCACATTTAGGTTCCAGGCAGGAAAGAGCAAGGAGAGGTAAGGGAGGAGGAAGCACGTGTGTTACATGTATCAGAAAATCAAACAGTTCCTGGAAGTGTCTCGCCATTTCTACCCATTTCTCATTGGCTAGAACAGTGGACCTTTCCCATGCAGAAGGAGGGTCTGGGAAAAAAAGTATTTTGTTTTCACATAATGAGGGATCTGGAAGAACAGACTCACATTGTTCCCATCCCTTGATTACTTTTCCCCAGTCCACCAACAAAATTGTAATGTTTTCAGAAAAGAAGAGGGAAAAAAAGGAATATGGGAAGGCACTAGCAGGGTTTGCACAGTTATCAGGATTTCAGTGTACGTGAGTCTTAGCTGCACACTGGGCAAAGCTCAAGATCATGTGCAGGCTTAGCTGCACACAATTTTGATGGGTGGGGGCTGCTGAGAGGTGTAGAGATAGGGGTGACCTCTGCATATTAGCTGTGTTGTGGGTTGAATTGTGTCCACACAAAAGAGAAGCTCAGGTCCTAACCTGCGTGGTGCCTGTGCATGTCACCTTATTTGGAGATAGGGGCTTGCAAATGTAATCAACTTAAAATGAGCTCATACTAGATTAGGAGAGGCCCTAATCCAATGCTTAATATTCTTACAAGAAGAGAAAATTTTGGACAGAGAGACATGCAGGTAGAACACCACCATATGACAATGGAGACAGATTGGAGTGATGCGTGTATAAGCCAAGGAACACCAAGAACCGCTGGCAAGCACCAGAAGCTAGGAGAGATCCATGAGACAGGTTCTCCCTGGGAGCCTCCAGAACGAACGAAAGCTGCTGAGACTTTGATTTTGGACCTGTGGACTCTAGTACTGTGACAGACTCAATTTATGTTGCTTTAACCTACCTAGGTTACGGTAGTTTGTTATGGCAGCCTTAGAAAATGAATACAGATACCTTGGAAGCTGGGGGTGAAACTAAGAGAGGCTCTCATCAAGGAGAAAGAAGAAAAAAGAGAGAGAGAGAAATGAAAAAGACAAGAACTACTGACTTTTATAGCACTCCTTAACGCAGCGGGTCCCCAACATTTTTGGTACCAGGGGCTGGTTTCGTGGAAGACTATTTTCCCACAGACCAGAGGGGTGGATGTTTGGGGATGATTCAAGCGCATCACATTTATTGTGCCCTTTATTTCTGTTATTATTACATTGGAATATATAATGATATAATTATACGACTCACCATAATATAGAGTCAATGGGAGCCCTGAGCTTGTTTTCCGGCAACTAGGTGGTCCCATCTTGGGGTGATGGGAGACAGTGACAGATCATCAGGCATTAGATTCTCATAAGGAGGGTACAGCCTAGATCCTCGTGTGTACAGTTCACAACTGGATTCAGGCTCCTGTGAGAAGCTAAATGCTGACACTGATCTGACAGGAGGCGGAGCTCAGGCAGTAATATGAATGATGGGGAGCAGCTGTAAACACAGATGAAGCTTCACCCGCTCACCCACCACTCACCTCCTGCTGTGCAGCCTGGTTCTCAATAGGCCACAGACTGGTGGTCTGTGGTCCATGGGTTAGGGACCCCTGCCTTACGGGCTTTAACTTCAGGGAGTTGTGTTCTCTTTACAGAAGACTGTAGGCCAGACGGGGCTAGGCTGTTTTTCCAACAACATGAGACTCAGGCTCATTGAGTGGATACAATTCAATTTCATGTGTATTTATTGAGGTAGGTCTCAGCATTGTAGACTTTTTTTCAGGCTTTAGGATTCTAGCAAACCTCAACTAATTACCAGGTAGAATTTTTACTTCTTGATACAAATGACTAGTTCTTCAGACCTCTGGTTATGTTTCTGACTTTTCCAATTTTTCTCTTTAATCAATAACTGGAGCCACATTATTTTTAAATGGTCTTTCCTCAATTTCAGGAATACCTGGTATGGGTTCTTCCTTTCATAATGTAGTATAGGGGAAAGAGCCTTTTCTTTGGAGCCCCAAGGCCAGGGCTGTAGTCTTAGCTATGAGGCTGGTTAACTGGGTGACTTTTAGCAATTCGTGTCATTTTCTGGGTCTTACTTTCTTCATCTCTGAAATGAAGAAATTGAATGAGGTCAATTTTTTTCTAATTGTAGATTGCAATTCATGAGAGTCACAAAACCATTTAATGGGATCTTGACCAGAATAAAAATGAATACAATAGAGTATAAAGAATTATATCTAAGTTAGTACCATTTTATGAAACTTTTTTATGCATAAATGTACCTTTGTAATAGGTTGAGATGTGAACTGTATGCCTTAGTATGAGCCAATGTTAAACCATGTTTGAAAGGCAGTAGGACAGATGAACTTTGAGGCCTGCTTTAATGCTCAGGCTTTCGGGAGAAGAAAGTTTCCATTTGATGCTCTGTGTTAGAGGTCCCCAACCCCTGGGCCACAGAACAGAACCAGTCTGTGGCCTGTTAGGAACCAGGCCACACAGCAGGCTCAATGATGGAGGGTGAGCGAGCATTACCGCCTGAGCTCCACCTCCTGTCGATCAGCCCCAGCATTAGACTCTGGTAGGAGAGAAAACCCTATTATGAACTGTGAATGAGAGGGATCTAGATTGCATGCTTCTCTGGTTGATGCAAATCTCAGCAATGCCTGATGATCTGAGGTGGAACAGTTTTATCCCAAACCGTCATCATCATTCCCCACCCCACACCAGTCCATGGAAAAACTGTCTTCCTTGAAACCGGTCCCTGGTGCCAAAAATGTTGGGGATCACTGCTCTACCAACTTGGGTGCAGCCTGGTTTGTCTCCGGCTTTTCCAGGAGAATCAGCCAATACTCCTGCGGCCACCCAGGGCTAGGGGGTGAGAGTGAGAAAAGGGCCTGTGGGCAGATGGTGAAACTCCAGTCGGGAGCAAGGACGGGTGGGAGCCAGGCAAAATCCCCCTTGGGGAAAAACTCCTTGGTTTCCGATACAGTCTCTGTCTCAGAACATCGTGGCCTCGTTGCATTCCCCTCTAGCTTACCCTGGAGTCCTAAAATTCAGCCAAACAGCTGGCATCCTCCAGGAGTCACTCCATCTTCTAGAAGCTTCAGAGGCCTCTGGGGCACCTCTCCATGGTGTAGCACAGCATTTCTGTGCTTGATTTTCCTACCACACTGTGATTGTTACTATATCTAACTATACCATCCGCTACTTCACATTTACCTAAATATTAATAATTTTCACAAAACCTTACTTTACTACTGTAAGTGAAAAAACTCAGGATCATTTTTTCCTAAATAGGAGACAATCATACAATTAATATAATGAAAGCAAAACAATGTTAAGCAAAACAATCATACAATTAATATAATGAAAGCAAAACAATGTTATGGAATTCCAGCTAGAGCCTGCGGAAATTCAAGCTGAGGCCCGCTGTCTGAGTATAATAGATTAGCAAGTTTTAGGGGGATGTTGAAGACATCCTAGCACCTGATCAAGTTTTTCTTGTTGACCAAAGCGGAGGATCGGAAAGGAAACAGCTTTCTCATGGTGATTATGTGCTACTTAAGCACCACCTAAAACCAGATTCTTTGTGGAAATAAGGACTAATGATGGTAAATAAACCAGAGCCTCCATCAACTACTGTACTAAATGCTTCATGTAGTCTTCACATCACCCTGTGAAGTCAGCACAACCACCACTTTAAAGACAAGTGGGTAAGGTTAAGAGATGGCCAGTAGCTAGCTGGGTCACCCAGTCTGTCAATGCCAGAGTCACGTTAACCCATCCCCCACAGGGCCTGTAATGGCTCATCCCTCATGGAGAACTGGGGGAGCGAGGAGGGCGCCCCTGCCAGTTATTTCCCAACCTTGACCCAGTGTGACTCAGCTTATCAACACTGCTCCAGTGAGTTTGCTAGGGCAGGGACATGGTGTACGATTCACTCCTAAGGAAGGTGAGCCTGAGAGGTCCTGATGCAGGCCCCTGGGGAGGACCTCATTCCCTCTGAACAGAATACACAAGTTTCCCCATCTCTGGCCTTACTTGGCAAGACCCTGGTTTGTGTGTTGCAGGCAGGGGGTGATACATCAACAGAAGCAAAGATCCATGTTATGGGACAAAGCCTGGCTTTGCACACTCCAAACCTGTAAGACAGTTCACCTGCAGATATGCAAATGCTGCTGATGGAATGTGTCTTCTGCAGGGGGCCTGCATCCTGTAGCTTGATATTGCAGATACTCCAAGTCACAGCCCGGAGGGCAGGTGCCTTTGAAAGTGGGTCCCAAAGCAGTGTGGCCATACCTCTCTGAGGCTCCCCCTTTAAAGCCTGGATGGAAAAAATAATCCCTGTGAAGAGGCACAGCTCCAGGGCAAACACTGTCACATGGAGAAGGTCAAGAGAGGGTCAGGAAAAAAAAAGAAAATTGAAAAGCCACCTGGAGAGCAGAGCTGTGCGTGGGTCTCCATCACCCCTCCCTGCCCCACCATCTCACACCTAGGGGTTTGGCAGGCAAGGTGGTGGGAGGGTACGAAGCACAGCCCCCACCTTCCAATCACCCAGAAGGCTACTTATCAAAGGGATTCGACTCCTAGATGGTGGAGCTGTTGGAAGCCTCGGAGCTAGGAAGGTATAATATGACTAAAAGCTGCTTTAATAAAGCACTGGGCTGGGTTTGAGCTGCACTCGCCATAAATCAGAGGGTGACACCACGGCACTCTCTGAAGATCAGCAAGACAGCGCTTTGTGGAGCAGGGGCGGCTCTTAAATCTCATCGACAGCTCTTTGAGCAAAAATACTGCTGTGGCTAGAGGACGGGGGGTGGCTGCATGCCGGAAAATATCCTAAGGAGCGCGCACATTTCCCAGGTGATAAGAATGCTGAATGGTTCTGAGCCGAGAAACCTTGGAAAACAATTAGCTGGAGAGGCAAGATCACCTGTTGAAATTATGGCCCTGCGTTTTACTGCTACTAATAAATGTTCTGGCAGCCTGTCTCCAACTCAGGGTCCTGGTCTGCTTATACCTTTAACAGTTGGGGGAATTAAGTCATCAAAGTTTCATCTACCTGTCTGACTTCAGCCAGAAGTACAACTTATTTGCCTGGATACCTTTCAAAACTGCTGTCTTCATAGATTATCATTTAATATATAGTGGAACTAACCCAAGGCTGCCTGTTTCTTCAGTCTAAAATGTCAAAATCTGCATTTACACGTTCTGAATTGTCAACATTGCACGCACTTTAAATAGTAATCATAACGTAAGCTATGAAGAATGAAAAGAAATTACATTGAGATTTACTTTTAATCTCTACTCCTCATTGGTGTGGCAAGGAGGACAGGCCATGGACTCCCAGCTGGATCTGAGATCAGAACTCCCTTTTTACTAGCTACAGCTGGTTCTTAATCTCTTAGAACCTCAGTTTTCTTGTCTATAAAATAATCACCTGATTGGTGTGAAGAGAAAATGAGATAAACGTAGGGAAAGCAACTAGCATAGCTCTTGTATACTCAATAAATATTAGCCCCCCCTTCCTTTCTAGTAAGAGCTGATGATTTGTTGCGTTTTTCCAGCTCAGTTCTCATGGTGCTTTCCTGGGGCCAATTTTATGTAAACACCCATGTGTGTGAGTGACTTTTCTAAGTATCTAAGTAAGCCCCTAAGTAACTTGCTCTTGTTGGATCTGAAATTCCAAGGGTGAGTTATTTAATTCATTTAAGGCTCTGTTTTCTTACAGAGTTTGAGGATTAAATGGGATAAATTATGAAAAATATTTAGACCAGTATCTAGCATTTACTAAGCAGTGAATAAGTATTAGCTTTTATTATCACTCACCTACAACCCTCCCTCCACCACCCAGTCAAACGCATTTGGGGAGTTCCTGTCTCCATGCAGATGCTTCTATTCTGCTCTTTATCTGGAAAGCCAACATCCTTCTTTGCTTGGCCTATTGACAGTCTTCCCATCCTTTAAGGCTATTTCAGATGTCGTGTCTTCCACGAGACCTTCCTGACTGTATGTCGAAAGTGAAAAGTCAGCCTCCCTCTCGCAGGCTTCCCAGTTACAAGGTACCTCCCTGAAGCACTGATCACCTTGAGACCTGGCTCTTCGTGAACACGCTTTTCTCTTCTACTCAACTCTCGGGTCATTGGGAGTAGAATCCAAGGCTTGTCTATGGCTGGGATCGTCTGTAGCATTTTACAGTGTCTGACGTAAGTATGCGTTGGGCTAAAATTAAATGTCATTTTATTTTTCTACTTCTTAATAGACTAAAGAGGCAGAAGAGCTACGAAGTCAAGGGTTGTTAGGATCTAGTTAAAACTACATATGTGTGTGTGTTTCTGTCTATAAATATATACATATACACATATATCTCCTCTCTCTATATATATCTATATCTAAATCTATATCTATCTATAGACAGAGACAGGGTCTCGCTCTGTTGCCCAGGCTAGAGTGCAGTGGTGTGATCATAGCTCACTGCAGCTCCTGGGCTCACACTATTCTCTGGCCTCAGCCTCCCGAGTAGCTGGGACTGCAGGTGTGAGCCATCACACCTGGCTAATTTTTCGATTTTTTGTAGAGACAAGGTCTCACATCATGCAGGCTGGTCTCAAACTCCAGAGCTGAAGCCATCCTCCCACCTCAGCCTTCCAAAGTGCTAGGATTACAGGTGTAAGTCACTGCACCTGACAAAACTCTATTTTTTATGATGTCCCACATTCATGATTATACAGCAAACTTAGTATTTGGGTTTGTGGGGATTGTTGGTAACAACCAAATATAAAGGTTTCAGTTGAAAGGATGATCTTTAAAATGGCTTTCAAATGTTGACAGCTGAAGCATCTCTCTGCCACTTTCAGAGGACTTGGGTCATCTTTAACCGTGACAAAGGGCCTCTGAAAGTCCAGTGATTAGGAAGGCACAGCGTTGAGGCACATTGGCCATAGGCTAAGGAAGGATCTTTGCATGCAATCTGAGAGGTACCCCTCCCACTGCAAAGCAGAAAGTCCACTCAGGAGCTAGCTGGAATATGGTAGGCTCTCAAAAATACTTAACAAATAAAAAAGTTTAGCTTTCTTTCCCCACTGTGTAGCTCTAGATTGCCTGGTTGGTTTCTTCTTTATTTTGAGATGGAGTTTCGCTCTTGTTGCCCAGGCTAGGGTGCAATGGCACAGTCTCGGCTCACTGCAACTTCCGCCTCCCGGGTTCAAGCAATTCTCCTGCAATGGTGCGATCTTGGCTCACTGCTACCTCTGCCTTCTGGATTCAAGTTATTCTCCTGTTTCAGCCTCCTAGATAGCTGGGATTATAGGTGCCCACCACCACACCTGGCTAATTTCTGCTTTTAGTAGAGACAGGGTTCACTATGTTGGCCAGGCCGGTTGCGAACTCCTGACCTCAGATGATCCGCCCACCTCGGCCTCCCAAAGTGTACAATTAGAGGCATGAGCCACCACGCCCGGCGGGCTTCATGCCTCAGTTTCTTCAGCTATTTTAAAAAATATAAACCTGATGTTCTTTGTGTGAGAAGCAAAAATTACTGTGATCATATAATATGCAGCATGTAATGTAAACAAGAATCAGAATAAATATGGCCACTAAAAGAGAAATCTCAGTTACCAAGACACTTGCAAAGTAATTTCTAGTTTCTTTGGAATAAATAGCTTTCATTAAATCTTTTATTGAGTACCATTGTATAGAGGACTCAGTTTATGAGAAGTCACGCAATCATTCCAACTCACCATCTACAGTTGTTGAAAAGTACTGGTAATACAAGTGATCGGAAAGCACTTGCCTAAAATCCAAGGAGTTATACAATAATAGTAATCACCTGTCGCTAAAAGTATTTCCATCTTAGTAGGTTGTAAGTAATACATTTTTGATTTGCTCAAGTCCCTCTTTACTCTCCAAATAATGCATTACCCATTGCATTTACAATCTCCTGGCCTGGTTCTTCGTGTTTTCAATTAGAATCCGGCCTGCCCATGTGAGCTAACACCTTTCACCTCAAGAATAACACCAGGTGATCTTTAACGACAGGACTTTGAGATTTACGGCTTGAGCTTCGAAGTGGAACGTCAGCAGTGTAACAATTCAGGAAAAAAATCCTCACACCTCATTTCTTCATTCAAATGAATTCAACAAATATTACTTAAGCATATAGTCAGAGCCAGGCAGTGCGTTACAAATAAGGTACACCTTAGAAGGGCCACACAGACGTGGAAACTAATTATTGTAATACAGGTAGTAAAAGTTGTATTGAGAATCTGCAGAAAGCATCTCAGTAACATACAGTGTAGAATTACCAACTCTGCCTCGGGAGGAGGGGTGTGGAAGGTGTTTGTGTCGGTAGAGTTGCAGATAACTGAGCCTCTTCTAGCAAGTTGAAACAGAAAGGAATTTCATGTGGGGAGTTAGGTGTTTATGAAATTGTTGGAAGGGCTGGAGGAGCAGGCTCTAGGCAGTGTTTTCAGGAATAAGTCTCAGAAAAACATTACAGAGCTGGCCCACTGAGAAAGTTGCTACCTTCAGTGATAAGAAAGTCAGAGATTCTGGACAATTTTTGAAAAGAAATACTTCTCCTGGCCAGGCACGGTGGCTCAGGCCTGTAATCCCAGCACTTTGGGAGGCCAAGGCAGATGGATTGCTTGAGCTCCAGAGTTCGAGACCAGCCTGGGCAACATGGTGAAACCCCATCTCCACAAAAAATGCAAAAAACTAGCTGAGTGTGATGGCACATGCCATAGTCTTGGGAGGCTGAGATGGGAGAGTTCCTTGAGCCTGGGAGACACAGGTTGCAGTGAGCCATGATTACACCACTGCACTCTAGCCTGGGCAACGGAGACCCTGTCTCAGAAAAAAAAAATACTCCTCCTATCTTTGATGGTGTATCCTTTGACCACATCTTCCCATTCCTCTCTCTCTAAACTACCCAAGTCTCTGGTAACCACCATTCTGCTCTATTCTGCTAGGAGAGCAGCTTTCTAAAATGCCACATGTGAGTGAGAACATGCTGTCTTTGTCTTTCTGTGTCTGGCTTATTTTACTTAATATAATGCCTCCAGGTTTACCTATGATGTCACAAATGACAGGATTTTATCTTCTTTTATGGTTGAATACTACTTTATATGGTTTGGCTGTGTGTCCCCACCCAAATCTCATCTTGAATTACACTCCCATAATTCCCACATGTTGTAGGAGGGACCCAGTGGAAGATAATTTGAATCATGGGCGTGGTTTCCCCCATACTGTTCTCGTGGTAGGGAATAAGTCTCACGAGATCTGATGGTTTATCAGGGGTTTGCGCTTTTGCATCTTTCTCATTTTCTCTTGCTGCCGCTATGTAAGAAGTGCCTTTTGTCTCCCGGCGTGATTCCGAGGCCTCCGCAGCCATGTGGAGCTGTAAGTCCAATAAAACCTTTTTCTTCCCAGTCTTAGGTATGTCTTTATCAGCAGCATGAAAATAGATTAATAAGGTACTCCATTGTGTACATATGCCACATTTTCTTTATCCATTCATCCATTGGTGGACACTTAGGATAATTCCAGAATAGGCAAACATAGAAAAAAGTGGTTCCCCTGGATGGGGTAAGGTAGAGGAAATGGGGGAGTGGAGAAATGGGGAATGACTCCTGATGACTATGGCGTTTTCTTATTGGATGTTGAAAGATTGATGGTGATGGTTGCACAGCTCTGCAAACATACCTCAATAAAGCTGTTTCTAAAAAAGGATTCAAAAAACCAGTGGACAACAGGAGCCCGTTGCCTCATCTGGGATGCATGCTGACACAATGGCTAACCATCACATAGCCTTTTGATGCCCAGGAAGCTAGAGCCTGGGCACTCCAGCAATAAAACCAAATGCCTCTGGTGCTGGGTTAGCCAGCAAGAGCAGGCCTAGCCTCGGTTCCGTCTGTCAGAGTGCTGGGTCTGTTTGGTGGAAATGAGTCTCACGTGGAACCCAAGTTGAGAGGAAATCTGTAAAATGTGGTGGCCTATATCAGAATTTCTGACTTACCCTGCAGTAAGTCCTGCTACAAGAAAGTGGGGTGGAAGGGAAGGAGCCAGTCTCCAATTTCTGTCTTCAAGGCTTCGTGGAGAAAGAGCTGCTTGAGCTGGGCTTGAAAGATGAATGAGGATCCACAGGACAAAGAAGAGTGGGCAAAGAGGGTACTTCGAGCAGGGGCAGCTGTGCTATTGCCTACTGCATACTGCCAGGGTATGGAGCTGTGAGAATTCATGTCCAGGTCACATGGATCAAAGTCATTAGAAATAACATTAGCACACCTGTCTGACCAACGTGGTGAAACCCAGTCTCTACTAAAAATACAAAAATTAGCTGGGCGTGGTGGCACGTGCCTGTAATCCCAGCTACTCAGGAAGCTGAGGCAGGAGAATCGTTTGAACCTGGGAGGCGGAGGGCGTAGTGAGCCAAGATCGCACCATTGCACTCCAGCCTGGGCGACATAGTGAGATTCTGTCTCAAAAAGAAATAACATTAGCACAAGATGTAAGCAATGAGCAGTAAGGATGGAGGTGGGCGAGGCATACAGGGGTTTTGGATTTCTGACTTTAAGCTGTAAGTAGTAGGAAGCCACAGAAAGGTTTTAAGGGGTGTGTGTGTGTAATGGGGACAGGGATTTTCCTTGACTGCTGGGTATGTTGCTACCACGGTGTGCTGGGAAATGTTTAACAACTGGCTCTCCTGAGGGAAGGAAAAAATGCCCTGATTTGTCGGATATTCCAATTCCTGTGTTGTAAATACTCCCAACATATCCCGTTTCAGCCTTTCTCCATGATATCACTGAATGTGGAGTTGGGACGAGATGCATACAGTTGGCTCTTGGAAGCTGGCACCAGTGCTTCTATACAGTAAGTCCTCATTTAACGTACTTAATGGGTTACTGGAAACTGCAACTTTGAGTGAAGTGATGTAGAATGACGCTAATTTTACCATAGCCTAACTGATAGAAGCAAGAGTTATGTTCCTATGGCATACTTCTGGTCACAAAAGCATCACTAAACTTCTAAATAAAGACCCAAAACCCTTCTAATATTACACATGAAAAATACATGTGAGCTATACATACACTGAAGAAAGATTAATAAAAACAAATAAGAAAATAATTTATCCATAATTTGGTGAATCAGTCAGTAATGGCAGTGCGTTAAATCAAGGAATAAATGTTTACAAAGTGAAATTGTAAGGAGCACCCTCCTACCACCACGCAGTTCAAAAACAATCACAGATATTGTGGGCTCACTGAGCATTCTTGTACCGCATCGTTTACTGTGCATTTGTATGATTGTTTACAAATTTGTATTTTAGATTATCTTGTATTCATTTTTCCACTCATTTTTCTTTCTTTTATATTCTTTTTCTTACTTTTTCTTTTTTTTTTGTCAGGGTCTTGCTCTGTCACCCAGGCTGGAGTGCAGTAGCAAGATCTTGGCTCACTCCAAACTCTGCCTCCTGGGTTCAAGTGATTCTTGTGCCTCAGCTTCCTAAGTAGCTGGGATTATAGGTGTGCGCCAGCACGCCTGACTAATTTTTGTATCGTTATTAGAGATGGGGTTTTGCCATGTTGGCCAGGCTGGTCCTGAACTCCTGGCCTCATGTGATCTGCCCACCTTGGCCTCCTGAAGTGTTGGGATTATAGATGTGAGTCCCCGCACCCGGCCTCCACTCACTTTTCAACCCACTTACATAATCAGTTCAGGGCCATGGTTGGCTGGAGCCTATGTGGGCAGCTCAGGGCACAAGGCGGGAACCAGCCCTGGACACGATGCCCTTCCATTGTAGGGAGGACTCACACCCACACTCATTCACAATTGGACTATTTAGGCATGCCGTTTAACCCAATGGTCACATCTATGGGACATGGGAAGAAACTGGCGTATCCGGAACAATCCCATGCAGACATGGGGAGAACTGCAAACTCCACACAGGCAGTGGCCCTGGCCGGGAATCAATTTTTTTTTTGTTTTTTTTTTCCTAATCAATGTCATAATGACACAACATTGAGTGAAATGATGTTATTGAGGGCCTGCTGTCTATGTCATGTGACTTAATTCTCAAAGCAGCCCTATAAGGTGAATAGCAGTTCTACTTCACTAATGATGCTAGAGGGATAATAAGTATTTTATGCAAGGTTATATGCAACCAGTCAGTGGTTGAACTTTGTTTTAAATCCACGCCTACCTGTTTTCAAAGCCAACATTTTTTTGAAGATGATATGCTGCCTCCAGAAGCGTAATATCGTCAGATCTCTACTTCAGAAAAATTCCCAGGCAGGAATACAGAGCAGGGATTGGTGTTGTAGTTAAAGAGCTCTAGAGCGTCATGTAAATGAGTGGGTGTGTATGTGTTCCAGTATAACTTTATTTACAGAAGCAGGGGGCAGGGCTGTATAGCACAGAGGTGAATCGGAGGGAACAAGACCTGAAGTGGGGAGATCACATCGAAGGCTATTGAAGGGGCTGGGGGAGAATTGATGAGGCGGAGCCCAGGCATGTCACGGTATCAGGAAACATAAACATATTTGATGGAATTGCAGGACAGAATGTTGGCCTTCCATCTCATTATATGGGAATGTGTAGGAGGAAGGGGCAGAGTTATAAACGGGAAATCCAGGATAATTTCCAGGTTTCCAGTTTTTAGCTGTGAACTTGGTTCACATTTTGGCCAGGACAGAATTGTGAGGAGGAAGTTTCTTTGGAGAAAGCGTGTTTTCAGTGTGGGCATGTTATGTTTAAAGGCTCTGCAGGACATCCAAATGGGAATGTGCAATGGAAAAGGAGAAATGCATGAGCTCAAGGCACAGAGCTGAGCTGCAGCAGTCAGTAGAGAGGTGGCAGTCAAAACCTTGGCTGTGGATGGGCTTACCAGGAGTATGGGGAGGTCTGAGACTAGGCCGGGGGAATAAAGGAGCTGGGGAGTGACAGGGATGGTCTCAAGGCGAACTTTCTAAAGGTAAGAGTGATTCCAGCACCAGAAAGCGGTTGCCAGTTTTAGAAGCTGTTGTGAATGCTGTGGCGGGCTGCTCAGATGCCGCTTTAAGACGAAACTTTTCCAGCTGTTTTGAGTACCATCCAAAGATGGGCCCCAGCTGTCAGCTTTCTTTGGGTTTGCCTCAACTGAAGAAAATTGCCGTACCCTAGCTAGATCTTTCTTCTTTCCAGAGGTAACCTGTATTTACCAATCAATGATGGCATAAAGGCTCAGCTCCCTTGTCCCAACTGGGGGACAGCGCTGAAGAGCCGTTGCTGCTCCCATTGTGTGGTGGCTGAGGCCTAAGCTGGGCATGCACTACAGCTCAGCTTCTCCCTCTGCCCAGGCCCGTTTCCCTCCCTTTTTAAGGTATTGAAACCCAAGTGCACTCCTCGGTACACAACCGGCTTGAGAATCTCTGTCTCAGCATCTGCTTCTTGGGGGGCCCAGCGTGTGACTGAAGCTCTCGTTCCTTTTGTTCTTTGCACTCTTGCTGTTTTGAACATGGCTCCGCAACTACCGAATGTTGCTATTCCAGGGTGAGCAGGCCCAGACCCACCTATTTATCCATCAGATCCTGACGCAAGCTTGTCCAACCCACAGCCCAGGTTGACTTTGAAGGCTACCCGACACAAATTTGTAAACTTTCTTAAAACATTGAGGTTTTTTGTAGTTTTTTTTTTTTTTTTTTTCTCATCAGCTATCATTGGTTTTAATGTACTTTACAAGTAGCCCAAGAAAATTCTTCTTCCAATGTGGCCCAGGGAAGCCAAAAGATTGGACACCCTCATCCTAAAGCAATCCAAGACTCTGATGTCTTAATGACTGAATAAAGCTTTATTTTAATGTAAAATATGACAAGAAAAATTTATATACTCATATATAACAACTTCCAAAATGTTTTCTGTGGTACAAATGAGATCATCTTAAAAAGTTTTTAAAGAATTCATCCTCCACCCCCATATGCCAAAATATGATTTCACAGAATTTATCTTCAGAACTTAGGAACAGACTTGGTATCACAAAAGCACAGGAAACATCAGAAAAGGTGACGGGACGAACAACAGGTTTTGTTTTGGGTTCCAGTAGTAAGCAGCCCTGCAGACGGAACAGGAGAACACTTGCTGAAGGAGCCCAGTCAGGAGACAGGCTAGAAGAGTCTTTGGGGTTGGTTCATTTCCTGTAGCCAAGCCTGTCTTTAAAAGTCAGGCTGTGTGTGATTCTGTGACTATTTAAGGACATGAGGGAGAAAGAGTTTCACTTAGAAGTCACAGCTGTGTGTGAGATTCTAGGTTTATTTTAGATATCTAACTTTTTTTCCCCCACCTTTTATCAGAAAAGTGACTTTGTAGGGATACTTTACGGAGACTCCTCTTTCTGGTCTTGTTGTGGCGCCGTTTCCAGCTAAGTCGGCAGGAACTGAGAGTGCTGAGAAATACTCCTGTGGCTGTTTCTGAGTCCAAATCCCTCCTGCCTAATTGCACTAAGACCAGTCTTTCTGTTGCTCATGGACTCGGAAAGCAGTAGGGTGTCCTCCCAATTTAAAGGCCATTCATTGTAGGTTTCAGAGTTTAATGCCAAAGGGAGTTGTACAGACACACATTCAGACCAAACTCTTTAAATCTCTCTACACTCCTGAAATGCTACAATGTTCCTCCAAAGAAAAGGAATGCAGTGGTTACAGGTTTGGGGAAATAATTACTCTTTATAGGCTTCATATTTTTGAATACCAGGGAAAAGAGAAATGAGCTTTATGAGCCTCCTAACATTGTGAGGTGGCTTTTTTCAGAAGATCACTTTAGTTCAATAATTTTATGAATCTTTGGAAGGGATAATGAGTCACGTTTTAATTTGATTGAGTTGGTGGAAAACTAGAGCTAAGTGAAGCCTCCATTCTTCCCCATCAGGATCCACAGGTGACAGTCAGTCTGAGAACTCCTACCATGCTCTTAAGATCTTTACTTGGTGCCATCCTGTGGGGGTCAACACATATATACCTACAGATCTAAGAATAATGAGCTTCAGAATAATTGTTTTTTCAATTTTTGTTGGCTATTAGGTTATGATTTAAGAAAATATTCCTGTTTCTGAGTTTGTATTTCATCCACTGATTTGATATTGTGAGGAAACGGCATTGTGGCAAGAGTGAGTGCCACCGCCTGATGGCATAATGGATTCTGGGGAGGCTGTTTCTCTCCCTTGTGGAAGTCTCAATTCTCCTGCATCTAAAAGTTTTCAATGGTCTGTCCTCTTTCATCTCTACTCCTGCAAAAAGGGAGAAAAATAGGGCTTCTTAAAATAGCTAGTAACTTGAGGGCAAACATCATTTCACGGCCTTCATGACCCAGTGGTCAGATCTGCAGCCAGGTGGATGGATGTTGATTGGGTTTGGGGCTCAATGCGCCACTCTCTTCCAGGGGGGCTATTAGTGTTCGAGCTACACGGAGACACCGGATTGAGTTTTCCCAAGGCCATAAATAAATTGGGAGCTATTTCCTGCTACCAGGCACATTACTGATTATAGCCTGGTCTTCTAAATACTCTAAAAACCTGTTCCCCTAAATGCTGGGAAAGAGTCCTGTAACCTCTGGGTGGTAACAATTGAAGGGTGAGTACACAGGCATTTATAAATCTTACATTTGAGCTGTTAATTGTTGCTTGGCTTGATAGAGCCTCTGTCTGTCACAAATACAATGTTAGCTTCTTTCAGGCAGGATCAAATGGAGCGTGTGTTATACTTCAAGCAAGCAAAGAAAACTGTTGCAATCTAGTTTTTGTTCACTTTAATAGTACCTTCACATCACTGGCTGCCACTCAGGATTAGCAACTATTTTACTGACTTTGTATACAATACAAAACCCACTTTTGGAGCAGTTTACCCTGAGCCTGTGTGCAGGAGGTACCGCACACTCCGGTGGCAACACTGCAGGTGAAAACATGGGCACTCTTCCTGCAAAGGCCACTCCTTCAAGACAGAGGATTCTCACCTGACACCATCACGCCTGGCTGCCCCTCAAGTGGCCTAGGCTTAATTCAGAAGGAACGTTCTGGCTTGGCTATGTTTAGTAGTCTACAGTAGTTTGGTTAAAATATGGAACATACTGAAGAGCTGCTGGTTTTTAATGCTTCAAAACAAGTTACACATCCCTCATGTTATCATTTTCTTCTTTAAGGTGTATTTAGCTTGAGGGGAAGGGAGCATTGAGCAGGTCAGCAGGGAAACCCGTAGCTCCCCTGCACTCCACCTCAGGTGAGCAGGGCCTGAGATCCTCAGCCACTTAGAACAAATTGCAAACAATCTAAAGGTGCCTGGCTTAACAGAGATGACAGAACAGAGACAAAAAACTTGATAGTCTGTTTTCAATAGGGCCATAGTAAACTGTAGTTAAGAAAATAATATGGCGAAGTCCAGTATATAACACTATTTATGTCTAAAACTAGCAGCTGCATCCTTCTTGGTAACAGAATTCTATTTTAAATTAAAAAGAGTAGGCTGGGGGAGAGGGATGTCCTATGTATTCAATAATACTATAATTTATTAAATCCCGTGAGTCAGAGGTATGCTAATCTCAGCCAAAATAGACCTAAATTAAACTCAAGACTTTTTTTTTGTTTGTTTGGAGGGAATAAAGAAGGAATGTGAAAAGGCTTAAAGCATATCAAGCGTCACTGTCTGGTTCAAACCAATGCTCAGGTTTCACTGTCTTCCACATCTTTTCTTTGTGTTCTCATTTGCGCCAGGTTGTATGTTTTAGAGGTTTTAGTTTTCATAGAAAATTACTGCAAAGCTCAGAAAACACTGTGATAGGTTGGTTCAACTTAGAGGGTGGGGTTTCAGCTTTTTAAAGCCATAACACTGCCCTTTTCCAGTTGGAGGCCTTGGCCCTGCCCTGACCTGACTTTAGTTAATGAAATACAGCAAACACAGGTGGATTGTCTTAATGCCTTTTCTCTCTTTCCCTCCATTTTCCCTTGCTTTTGCATCAAACTCTCCAGAAAGCATTATCAATCTTTCATTCTCCATACTGGCAATCATATGTGTTCAAACACACACACACATACACACACACTTTCTCTCTCTCTCTCTTTCTCTCTCTCTCTGTCTCTCTCATTCACTTCCATCTAATACCTGCTGGTCATCAGTTTCCAGAGCCCACAGTCAGCTCCTCACTGTCCCTGAGTGCAGATGGTTACCACTTGGCACTGAGTCTGGACTTGGCATTTCCAGGGCACTGCCTCCTGTGGGACCTCCCCAGTGGCCCTCTTTTTCCCAACTACATTTTTGCCCTCAAGTGGGAACCTTAAAAGTAGAGACCCCAGTTAAAGTAATTCTAGGCAGGAGATTTGGGGCTGACTCTGAAACCAGGTATCTCCATGCCTGGAATGCGAGAGGGAGGAAGGTGAGGGCTGTGGGATGTTCAACCCTCTTAACCTGATCGCCTTGGTCCTCAGAAGATACTCCTGGAAGCTCTGACCAGCTGTGCACATTCTCCCAGGACTAATACTGCATTTTACTGACTTTCATATCAAAAGTTAGGAAACATGAAATGTTTACATCAAATGAGTGGTGTTGGGAACCTGAGAAATTCTACAAGTAAAGAAATGCAGTCTTTCTCTCGGTACAAAATATTTTGAGATCACTAGTCATGTTTGCTCTTGTTTGTTTTTCTTCTCAGTAAAAAAAGTCTATACTCACTTCAGATGCCCCTATCTCTGTCTTTCTCTCGGTACAAAATATTTTGAGATCACTAGTCATGTTTGCTCTTGTTTGTTTTTCTTCTCAGTAAAAAAAGTCTGTACTCACTTCAGATGCCCCTATCTCTGTCTACTCTGCCACTCCTTAGACTTCATAGCTCTAATAAGGGGGCTGAGACTCCACCTCTGAGCGGGTAATGCTGCCTGGCAGAGGCTGCCTCTGGACCGCCAATCTCATGTGGGGGGAGCGGGGCGGGGTGTCCACGTGTCTGCACATCAGCACAGGTTATCTAGTCAGGGAGGCTCCCCAGAGTAGAGCTCCACTGTTAGCTGTTGGCGTGTTCCGCTGCGGCTCTCGCTGATCTGAACAACTCTGAAAATGTTTCAACTAGCAGGTAGTTTTGTTTTTATAGCCCCTTCTTTCATCTTCCTTCTGATTTTTTTCTCCCCAATCCCCTTCCCCTTCTTTTCCCCTCTGATTAGCAGTCAAGCGTTACAATGTCAGTGAGAAAACGCTAATCCGTCCCATGGAGAATTCCAAACACCAAGGAGGTCTTCAGGTCTAGAAAGGGCAAAAGTAGTGTAGACACCTTCCTTTCTGGGCTGGGTTGGCCTCGGTGGCACTTGGCTATACGGCTGCAGTCATGGGGTTCTTCTGCCGGGAATCCTGGGTTCGGTAAGGGTACTGGTCTGGGCTGCCCCCGCGGGGCCCTGGTCTGCCCGTTTCCTGATAGGCTGGCATTCTTTGGTGCTGGGGAGGGGAAGGCGGGACGTCTTGTCGAAAGGGTCCTTTGTGCTGGGGAGCAGGCGGAGGTGGGTAGTGCTGAGGATACCGGAGATCTGCCACCCTCAGCTCCGTGGGGCGGGGATAGCTCCCTTTGGGAGGGTGCATAGGATGAGCCCCTGGATAATAGGGAAGCTCCCTTTCCTTGTAGAGCCCTCGAGGTGCTGCTGGCAGATAGTCTACAGGATCTGCGGGTCCTCCCCTGAAAAGAAAAGAAGAAACATATGTCAGCAGCTCCTAAGCTGGCTGTCTGGCTGGAGAACATGTTCCTCAGACTCCTGCGCAGTTTGGCGTGGCCATCAAATAGGTCTGGCCAATGGGATGGGAGAAGAAGTGATGCGTGCCCTTAAAAAGAAGAGAAGGGACCTTCCTCCCTTCTCTCCTTCCTGTTGGCCATCAGGAAAACCATCTTAGGCCACAAGGTGAAAACCACGTGCTGTGGGAGGCAGAGCAATAAGAAGGTGAGAGCCTGCGTCCCCATTGCCATGGAGTCGCCATGTCAATCAGGACTGCTCCCATTCAAGTTGGTGCATGAGAGGAAAATATACTTCTATCTTGTTTATACCCTTTTCTGTTGGCCTTTATTATAGTAACCAAACTAGTTTCCTAAATAAGGCAGTGAGTTTGCCTCTCTTAAGGATGGGGTCATTAGTTCCCTCCCCTGTTCTACCACCATATCTAGGACAGGTTGGGCTGAAGTCTGTCCTAGATATGGTGATAGAAATGTTCAGGTTATTTGGAGTCATAAAGATTCCATGGACCGCACTTGCTTTTCTAAATCTGTGAGGTGCTCTTTTAAATGGGCTGTCATCTTGGTCTAACTTTGGTTGGCTGCTGTTACATCTTGGTGTGGATTCATATGTCCCTCCGCTCCCTAAACTCTCTACAGTCCTTAGAAAAAGTCCCAAGCCAGAGCACCTAGAACTTTTTAAATTTTATTAAAAAAAAATTTTTTTTTGAGAGGGAGTCTCACTCTGTCAGCCAGGTTGGAGTGCAGTGGTGCGATCTCAGCTCATTGCAACTTCCGCCTCCCGGGTTCAAGCAACCCTCCACCTCAGCCTCCTGAGTAGCTGGAACTACAGGTGCCCACCACTACACCTGGCTAAGTTTTGTAATTTTTTTTGTAGAGATGGGTTTCATTATGTTGGCCAGGCTGGTCTCAATCTCCTGACCTTAGGTGATCTGCCTGGCTCGGCCTCCAAAAGTACTGGGATTATAGGCGTGAACCACTGCGCCCAGCCCACACCTAAAGTTTTGATATAAAGTAATCAGTTCTACCACAAAGCCAGGAAGTAGCACCAGGCCAGTAGCAGAATAGGGAAATGCCAAACCAGCTTAAGTTGCACCTTGTAATGGGTAAGGCACACAGAAACATCCAGGGTAAGAACAAACACTAACAGAAAGTGGCCCTGTCTGGATCTCTCTACTAAAGAAAACAAGCATCTTCTGATCTATTTGCCAAAGCAGAAGCAGTGTGCCTCTAAACAATGTGCAGATGACTGCATCTTATCTAGCCTGGGGTTAAACAGATGAGTTCTGTTTGCAGCTCTTAAAATCTCATAAACCTTCTGTGCACATTCACCACTGCCACCATCCCCAGATCCTTTCCATTTTTTTTTACCACTCCCCCTTTTATAATTTTTTAAAAAGAAAAGACAACAATAATAATTAAGGAAAAGCTCCCCAATGTCAGACACACTGCTAGGACACTTGAAAGAAATGACAGCGCTGTGAGAACACGGTGTCTGTGGTTAATCAAGCACTGTCAATGAGGGTCAGAATCACCCTATCATCTGTGGAGCTGGATGTTAAAACAGCTCTGTAAGTTGCCCAAATCAGTGAAGATTTGACAAGCTCCCAGCTCGGTGCATGTAGAAAGCAGCTTGTGAACAAATCTATAAGTATGAACAATAGAATTCTCTCTCTACATTTTTGTCTTAATTTGGCTATGTATAATAATGAAAGATAGATCCTTGAGCTTGGGGTAATTTAGTTAGAATTTTCAGATAAAATTAAATTGTTTGTGTACAAGTTATTATAGCATCAGCTGCTGTTATTCAGTGCAGTTTGCTTTGCTATATTTTAAATTGCCCATGACAAATGGAGCACAAATGGATAATCTGTCACTCTAGCCATGGGAAACAGAGGCTCTGGATTTCACCTTTCCTTTTCTTTAGAATTTCATTTTTGATTTAGAAAACTTCCAGCCTTTGGTATATCTTTTATCATAAGAATTCTTTAAGTCTCTCCCCTCCATCTCACCACGTGCATTTTTATTGCCTTTTGGTTCATGTTGGAGATATCTGATACACTTAAAAAATTTCTTAACCTGTGCTTTCTCTCAAAATCCACTGAAGATATTTCTCTGCATGAAGTGAAACATGTGGTTTTTCTGCACTCATTTTAAGCCCTTAGGATAAATCACTGACATTTGCAACACACAAACATTATTTGCCTTAAAATGAACATACAACCAATGCTCCCTCTGGACTCTCTTAGCATGAATGCTTCCTGTTTAAAATGGAAAGAGAGAAAGGAAGAATTCCAGGCCTTGGACTTTTAGGGTCCTGTTCTCTCCCTGGAGATTTCTCTCTTTTAGAACAGAGTATTATAAAAGACAGGCACACCTTGTTTTTTTAAATTTTTGGAGAGAGAATCCAGATCAAGTGGTGATGGGGCAGAAGCCACCCTGAGAGGCTGCGACAGTGCAGTTGGCGAGCACATGGTGGGACAGTCGCTATCTCTTCTCCCACACCTCGCTCCTCCCAGCGGCCAGCACTCACAGTGAGGAGGGAGGCTTCCCGTGGGCAGATAGGGCAGACCTCAAGACACTTTTGTGGTCCCATGTTGCTTCCTCTGAGGGGAGGCTTTATGTCTGGGAGTTTGCTTATATGTGGCAGAAAGCAAGTGAGGTAGCTGTTCTTTGTCAAGAAATGAAGTCATGGAAATTGTCTTTTTCTGTAGAACTCATCATAACAGTTAGCATTTTTAATTTTTCAGAGAGAAGAAAAACAATGAGTTGGCCTACCAAAACACTGTTTAAAGTTCAAAGAGTGCTAGAAGAATTTTTGTCTTTTGGGGGATGGTGTGTAGCTGTTGTTTATAACAACTTTTTGCTCATAACAGAATTTCCTACAGACTTTTGCCAGCACAACTTCTAAGCTCTTCTGAGTATTATGTGTGTATTATTTTAAATTATTAAAAAAATAATTTTGGGGCCGGGGCGGTGGCTCACACCTGTAATTCCAGCACTTTAGGAGGCCAAGGTGGGTGGATCACTTGAGGTCAGGAGCTTGAGACCAGCCTGGGCAACATGGTGAAACCCCGTCTCCACTAAAATTACAAAAATTAGCTGGGCATGGTGGTGCATGCCTATAGTTCCAGCTGCTCGGGAGGCTGAGGCAGGAGAACTGCTTGAACCTGGTAGGCAGAGGTTGTAGTGAGCCAAGATTGTACCACTACACTCCATCTTGGGCAACAGAAAGAGACTCTGTCTCAAGAATTTTGAAACAGGGAAAATAAGCCCCTCCTCATTAACTACAGAACTTAGAGGTAGAAAAGGCAGCTAAAATTTTAACTTTGTTAATTGTGAGTTTCTCTTTTCATAGTCTCTTTATTTGTGTGAAACTTAGTGTTTGTAGGAAAGTCCAAAACCAATCCATTCTGGGGCCCCAGCAATACCTATCACAGTGTCGGATATTGTGTGCTTTGAGCCAACCCTGAGGAATCCAGGGGCAGCTTCCTTAGGAGATTCTGATTAAAACAAGAATCCGCATAACAAATGTATCAGTACTTTAAGACCTTTCATTTTTCATGTGACTTCTTGAGTTTTACTTGTATATGTTACTGTTTTTCCTTAAAAACTTTCAATTTAAACATTTGAAAATTTTACTCAGAAACCATATTTACTTAAGGAAACATAAACAATCCTTTATAACTCTTAAAGGTGACTGTCATGAAAATACCTATATTTTGAAATTATTGCTTATTTTATTTCAATTAGGCTCCTTCCTAGAGGCCAGAAGGATTCAGATTTTGCTTGGAAAACTGATAGGAGCTATCTCAGTCATGCAGTTTTCAATCACATAGATGCACACAATAAAGAAAGTTAACCATTAAGTCTGAACACGACAAAGATATATGTTATTTACATGTAAAGAAGCAATAAGCATCACTTTGTTTACATAAGGATTTCTTCTTTTTTGCCATGTCAGTATGTCACTGTTTTTCATTAACCAAAAGCAGGGCTGGAAATCAGGCTAAGCTGGTCAGATAGCCAGCTCTGGGTGCCGACTACCTTCAGTTTATGCAAGGATGAAAGACATGTTCCTACATTTGCTAAAACAATTCTGTATAGGGAAAGGGCTCAATATTGGAAGAACAAAATCAATGGCAAACCTCTTGCTAGGAATGAGGTGGCTGTACTTACAGGAACAGATGAAGGGGCATGAGCAATTTTGAATCCTCCCATGTCTACACCACCACCCTCAAGTGCAAAGAAAATCTCTCTCCTCTGTCCTCACCACAGCTGCTCATTCTCACCTCATCTGTCTTTCACCCTGCCTTGTGGCTGGTTGTATACTGCATGGAGTACAAGCATCTTGAAGGAAGGAACTGAGTCTTACATATCTAATGATCTCCCTTTGAGCTTAACACAGGGCTTTGCACATCACAGGTGCTCTACAAATGCATGTTGAATTTGTTCAAGAGAGTTTAAAGTAAAGAGAAAACCCACACACATACAGTAACTATAAAAGGTTCAGTGTGGGTAGGGGCTGGAGGAAGGTAGGGGAATAAGAGGAGAAAGTGAGCTTTCTTTGGGAGCCAGGGATCACAGGATGGTTGAGGTGAGACTGATCTCTAATTTCTGAAGAGGGAAGTAGGAGGGATGCTGGGCTGAATGAAGGGTTGGATTGGGTCCAACACAGAATGACTGTAAACTTTATCAGGGTAGAGGTTATTTTATTTGTTTTGTTTGCCAAGAACAAGATTATACTGTCTTATCTCTGTTGCCCTACAGAGTACTTGAAATATAATAGGTGCTCAATAAATCTTGGACTGGGATTCAATTTCCTTGACTTCCTAGTGAGCTCAGCATGACTAACTGGTGCTGAGGAAATTGAGAGCTATCTTGACTCAAGATTAACTGGAAACTGGGCTTACTAGGTACGGGTTAAGCGTATTTATTCAAGGGTCAGTTAACTACTATTTTTATGATGGTACAGCAAAGACATTTTCTTTGTCTCTGTCATAAATGCAATAATCTAGGAATATCTTTATGTGTTTGAAAGTACAGTACACAGGGTTTCAAACACAGGGTCTTAGGGAGACAATGTCAAACCCAGATGTGATGGCCACAGTTTGAAGTGTGGTACCTGGGCTTTGAGGGCTGATGAACCCAAACCCGAGGTCAAGCTGGTGTCCTGTTCCCTCTGTCCCCAGTGCCTCCCAAGCTTTTCTCCCTGAGAGTAGATGTGATGGATGATTTTCATATAAGCTACTCATACCCAGGAGAGGCAGAAGCCAGAATTATGCAAACTTCTCTGCCACCTGCTATAACTCAACACCCTTTCCTTCCATTCAGGAAAGAACAAGGGAATTCAAATGAGTGGGAGTGACATTATTGAAGGGGAAAACTTGAGCTTGCTATAATTTATTAAAAGAAATCATTTGTAGTCCTCAGTCTTCCAGTATCAGTGACAGATTCTTGCAATACAGAGCTGAGCACGCTTCCTCTACATGTCTCAAGGCAGAGTGTAAGAACGCCTGCAGTATCTCATAAAGGATGTGGAAGGATAGATGAAGTTGAAGAGTCACAGAGGGGAAAATCAACTAAGTTGGAGACACATCAGCGACTGGAAGATAGTTTGTTTTGAAAAGGGGTGAGTTTAGCATGTGAAGAAATAAGATACGCAGCAGAAAGTATAAAAACCATAAAGAATTTATGAGCAGAGGTGTGAATGTCCGGCTTAGGCATACACATTGGGTTTTTCACTTACAGAAAAGCTTCCAAAGGGCAGAATCTTGTTCTTAACTTCTGTAAAATACTATGTGTGATTAGCAGCCAAAACAAAGCTAATTTTTTAACTTCCAAAGTAGCCTTTATGGGTTTCCTTTTTTGGTAATAATTGACTGTGACCAAATTTGGGGTTTGAATGGCAGGAAGTAACATGATGTAAAACTCCTGTAGCTGTCTAAGAGAGGTGCCTGTACTCGTTGGCAGAAAGTCGACATCTGGCAGAGCCATGCTATTCTTGAGCATGCCACACGTAGATTATTTAGTGGCTGAGCTGGGGTCAGTGCTTTCTTCTCTGGTTCTTCTACAAATACTGCAAAGCTTTAAAAAAAAATCAGTACAAACTAATATACTTGAGTCGCCCATGCTATGTGCACAGAGATGCTTTTAGTCTGTGTTTAGGATTCCTTTAGTGTCAGGTTTCCAGTTACCAGACCTTTCTCCTCGGTCCAGGCACGAATGTGGTTGGCAAGGATTAGCAGAGCCCTCTGCAATGTATATTACATAGCTTTGATTTCAGCAGATTTTACAGAATCATAAAATATAATGATCATTTGATGGCCTACATTATAGAAATGATTACGGAAAAAAAAATCCACTTTCATCACTCACATTTCCCATTGCATTATGAGAAGAGGGGACTCTTGTTCTTTGCAAAGAACTGGAATGGGTGGAGAGTGCAGCAGCAGATGCTTGTGGCCCTTGTAGACACCAAGGAAATACTTGTACAGAAAATGGAGGAGAAAAGATAGTGACTGAGTGCTCAAAGACATTTCTCAAACAGTTTAAAACAAGTATAATTTTGGTTGCTCATATTTAATTCTTTCTTTTTTCTGTAAACAATGACCACAAATACAAGAATTGAGTTATTAACAAACTGCATGTGCAGTGAGTTTTGGATTCTGTATGACAGTTGAGCAGACATTATCTGGAAAATGGTCCTTAAGAGTGTTTCATCCTATCAGATGGTCCTAAAAATGGTCCTGCTGGAAATAAAGATGTTCTTTGAAACCAATGAGAACAAAGATACAACATACCAGAATCTCTGGGACACAAAGCAGTGTGTAGAGGGAAATTTATAGCACTAAATGCCCACAAGAGAAAGCAGGAAAGATATAAAATTGATACCCTAACATCACAATTAAAAGAACTAGAGAAGCAAGAGCAAACACATTCAAAAGCTAGCAGAAGGCAAGAAATAACTAAGATCACAGCGGAACTGAAGGAGATAGAGACACGAAAAACCCTTCAAAAAAATCAATGAATCCAGGGGCTGGTTTTTTGAAAAGATCAAAAAAATTGATAGACTGCTAGCAAGACTAATAAAGAAGAAAAGAGAGAAGAATCAAATAGATGCAATAAAAAATGATAAAGGGAATATCACCACAGACCCCACAGAAATACAAACTACCATCAGAGAATAACATAAACACCTCTACACAAATAAACTAGAAAACCTAGAAGAAATGGATAAATTCCTGGACACATACACTCTCCCAAGACTAAACCAGGAAGAGGTTGAATCCCTGAATAGACCAATAACAGGCTCTGAAATTAAGGCAATAATTAATAGCCTACCAACCAAAAAAAGTCCAGGACCAGATGGATTCACAGCTGAATTCTACCAAAGGTACAAGGAGGAGCTGGTACCTTTCCTTCTGAAACTATTCCAATCAATAGAAGAAGAGGGAATCCTCCCTAACTCATTTTATGAGGCCAACATCATCCTGATACCAAAGCCTGGCAGAGACACAACAAAAAAGAGAATTTTAGACCAATATGTCTGATGAACATCGATGCAAAAATCCTCAATAAAATACTGGCAAACCGAATCCAGCAGCACAGCACATCCAAAAGCTTATCAACCATGATCAAGTGGGCTTCATCCCTGGGATGCAAGGCTGGTTCAGCATATGCAAATCAATAAACGTAATCCAGCATATAAACAGAACCAAAGACAAAAACCACATGATTACCTTAACAGATGCAGAAAAGGCCTTTGACAAAATTCAACAGCCCTTCATGCTAAAAACTCTCAATAAATTCGATATTGATGGAACATATCTCAAAATAAGAGCTGTTACTGGCAAACCCACAACCAATATTATACTGAATGGGCAAAAACTGGAAGCATTCCCATTGAAAACTGGCACAAGACAGGGATGTCCTCTCTCACCACTCCTCTTTAACATAGTGTTGGAAGTTCTGGCCAGAGCAATCAGGCAAGAGAAAGAAATAAAGGGTATTCAATTAGGAAAAGAGGAAGTCAAATTGTCCCTGTTTGCAG